>NC_044508.1:242500-245000 GCF_902362185.1 Chanos chanos | reverse complement strand
TAGACTCTCTGATAAGCGGAACCGGATGGAGGATGATCACCTGGCAGGACAGTCCGTGAGTTTACATTTGCGATGTCTGTCACTGGGCCGGGTCACCGGGTCACACAGAGACTCCTCAACCACGCCGAGGTCCATCTCAAAGCAACGTATGGGCTGATACTGCTCTCCTAGTCCACAGAGAACAACACACAGAGAGAGAGACAGACACAGAGAAAGACACACAGACAGAGAACGACACAAACAGAGAGAGAGACAGACACAGAGAACGACACACATAGAGAGAGAGACAGACACAGAGAACGACACGCACAGAGAGAGAGACAGACACAGAGAACGACACGCACAGAGAGAGAGACACACACAGAGAACGACACACATGGAGAGAGAGACACACACAGAGAAAGACACACAGACAGAGAGCGACACGCACAGAGAGAGAGACAGACACAGAGAACGACACATAGACAGAGAACGACGCACACAGACAGAGAGAAAGACACACAGACAGAGAGACATAGAGAGAGAGAGACACACACACAGAGACAGACACAGAGAACGACACGCACAGAGAGAGAGAGACAGACACAGAGAACGACACACAGAGAGAGAGAGACAGACACAGAGAATGACACGCACAGAGAGAGAGACAGACACAGGGACAGACACACAGACAGAGAACGACACACACAGAGAGAGAGACAGACACAGAGAATGACACGCACAGAAAGAGAGACAGACACAGAGAAAGACACGCACAGACAGAGAGACAGACACAGAGAAAGACACGCACAGAGAGAGAGACAGACACAGAGAACGACAAACACAGAGAGAGAGATAGACACAGAGAACGACACGCACAGAGAGAGAGATACACACAGAGAACGACACGCACAGAGAGAGAGACACACACAGAGAAAGACACACAGACAGAGAGCGACACGCACAGAGAGAGAGACAGACACAGAGAAAGACACATAGACAGAGAACGACGCACACAGACAGAAAGAAAGACACACAGACAGAGAGACATAGAGAGAGAGAGACACACACACAGAGACAGACACAGAGAACGACACACACAGAGAGAGAGAGACAGACACAGAGAACGACACACAGAGAGAGAGAGACAGACACAGAGAATGACACGCACAGAGAGAGAGACAGACACAGAGAAAGACACACAGACAGAGAACGACACACACAGAGAGAGAGACAGACACAGAGAATGACACGCACAGAGAGAGAGACAGACACAGAGAAAGACACACAGACAGAGAACGACACACACAGAGAGAGACAGACACAGAGAATGACACAGAGAGAGAGAGAGACAGACACAGAGAACGACACACAGAGAGAGAGAGACAGACACAGAGAACGACACACAGACAGAGAACAACACACACAGACAGAGAGAAAGACACACACACAGAGAGACACAGAGAGAGAGAGAGACACACACAGATAGAGAGAAAGACACACAGATAAAGAGACACACACAGAGAGAGAGAAAGACACACAGACAGAGACACACACAGAGAAGGACCCCTCACACACACACTCACACATACACACAAACACAGAGAGAGAGGCACACACAGAGAAAGACCCCCCCACACACACACTCACACATACACACAAACACAGAGAGAGACACGCACAGAAAGAGGGAGAAACACACATACACAGCCAGAAAGAGACACATACACACAGAGAGGCAGAGAGAGAGAGAGAGACACAGACAGACAGACAGAAAGACACACACAGATAGAGAGACACACAGATAGAGAGATAAACACACACACAGAAACAGAGAGAGATTGATATACAGACAAGAGAGACAGACAGTGAGAGAGAGACACACACATAGAAAGACAGACAGAGAAAAAAATACACACACAGACAGAGAAAAACACACACACACACAGAGAAAGACACACACACAGACAGAGAGGGACACACACAGAAAGAGAGAGAGAGCGACATACACACACGCACACACACAGACACGCACAGGAAAAGAGACACACACACACACACAGAGAGAGAGAGAGAGAGAGAGGGATCAGTACAATCTGCCATTAAACTATCCAAATCCACGTGTGTTCATCTTTCTGTGTGTATGTGTGTGTGTGTGTGTACCATGTACTGGTATCCTTCTGGGGACCGAAAGTCCCCAGTAAAATAGCATAATCTGACAGAAATGCCTGGTAGGGCCCAAATGCTGGTCCCCACTAGGAGAGCAACATTTTTCTAAACTATATTGTTGTTACTGATAAAACAAAAATTGTCAAAACATTTCTTTAGTTAGGTTTACGGTTAAGGTTAAGGTTAGGATCAGGGTTATGGTTAGGGTTAGGGTCAGGGTCAGGGTAAAGGTAAAGGTTAAGGTTAGGGTCAGGGTTATGGTTAGGGTTAGGGTCAGGGTTAAGGTTAAGGTTAGGGTCAGGGTTATGGTTATGGGTTATATGGTTTTCTTACCCAGTCCACAGGTGGCACT
>NC_044508.1:230000-237500 GCF_902362185.1 Chanos chanos | reverse complement strand
ATGGTGCATTTAGCTGCCAGAATTAAGAACATTTTCCACGGGGGGGGATGCCCCTGGACCCCCCTTCAGGTCTGGGTTTACCCCATGTTCTTGCCCCCCAACTTTGAAACTCGTTCCAGTGTTACTGGTAGGGGCATGTGCGTATGTGTGTGTGTATGGGTAGGGACATGTGCGTATGTGTGTGTGTATGGGTAGGGACATGTGCGTATGTGTGTGTGTATGGGTAGGGACATGTGCGTATGTGTGTGTGTATGGGTAGGGACGTGTGTGAGAGTGTGTATGTTTCTAATGTAAGGTGAGTGTGTGTGTGTAGTAATGTAAGGTGAGTGTGTATATTTCTAATGTAAGGTGATGCATTACCTGGTCTGGTAACAGGGTTAGGGTTAGGGTTATGTGTATATTTCTAATGTAAGGTGATGTATTACCTGGTCTGGTAACAGGGTTAGGGTTAGGGTTATGTGTATATTTCTAATGTAAGGTGATGCATTACCTGGTCTGGTAACAGGGTTAGGGTTAGGGTTATGTGTATATTTCTAATGTAAGGTGATGCATTACCTGGTCTGGTAACAGGTACCCACTGATAGAGTTGATTGTTATGGGGCACGGTGTCAAACTCACTACACTGCATGTCTCTGAATGTGGGGCGTTTTTTCACACAGGGATTGGTGCTACAGATTCGATAACGCTTCCGTTCACCTGTACAGTACTTCCCCCCAAATTCAGGCCTTCGTACAAAACACACACACACACAGAGACACACACACAGACACACACACACAGAGACACACGCACACACAGACACACAGACACACAGACACACACACACACATTTTTCAGCTCTCCTGGTGGAATTCAGTGACACAGAGAATAAATAATGCATAAATAAATGAATAAATAAAAGAGCAAGTGAAAAGTGAGAGAATGAGAGAGCAGGTGAAAGAAAGAAAGAAAGAAAGAAAGAAAGAAAGAAAGAAAGAAAGAAAGAAAGAAAGAAAGAAAGAGAGGCGGGGGGGGGGTTGGAGAGAGGTGGGAGAGAAGGAGGGACTCACTTGGGGCGGTCACACTCTCGCTCTGCAGACTGGACTCCTGCCCCACAGGTCCGTGAACAGTGAGACCACACACTCCACTCCCCCCAACCACCGTTCACAGTCTCCGGCAACTTCCCTACAATCACACACTCACCTGAGATACACCACTTACACACACACACGCACACACGCACACACACGCACACACACGCACACACACGCGCACACACACGCACACACACACACACACGCACACACACGCACACACACACGCACACACACGCACACACACACACACGCACGCACGCGCACACGCACACACACACACGTGCGCACACACACACACAGACGCACGCACGCACGCACGCACACGCACACACACGCGCACACACACGCACACGCGCACACACACACGCACACACACACACACACACACACGTGCACACACACGCACACGCGCACACACACACACGCACGCACGCACGCGCACACACACACGCACACACACACACACACACGTGCGCACACACACACACGCACGCACGCACACGCGCGCACACACGCACACACACGCGCACACACGCACACACACGCACACACACACGCACGCACGCGCACACACACACGCACACACACGTGCGCACACACACACACGCGCGCACACACACACACACGCACGCACGCACGCGCACACACGCACGCACGCACGCACACGCGCGCACACACACACGCACGCACGCGCACACACACACGCACACACACACACACACACAAACATACAGCTAAATGTACACACAAACACAGAGTCAGATATGTACAAATATTCACAAGTATTAATAGGGAATCTCTCCTGTCTGCTGTCAGTTTAACTGAATCGGCCAGAGGACAAATTTCACAGTGCTTGTCACATTAGAGATGTTCATACAGACTGACAGGAGAGAGAGAGAGAGAGAGAGAGAGAGAGAGAGAAGGTGTGAGAGAGAGAGAGGGGGGGAGAGAGAGAGAGAGAGTTTGGGAGGAAAAGAATGGAGTGAAGGGAAAAGTGTAGTTTACCTTATCAGGTCCACATCTGGTTCCATCAATCGGAGAGTCCAGTTTAGACCGACAGGAACCATTCACAGAGCACCAGAGAATCTGACACACATTCTACAACACACACACACGTATATACACATATACACACAAACACACACACATATACACACACATACATGCACGCACACATGCACAAACACACACACACACGAGTCAGAGGCAATTTGCTGATGGGCCTTCTACATTTTCTCTGGTTAAACAGGTGCATCTGCTGAACACTGACATGTTTATTAGTGCCCCACTGCAGGGCCAGTTCAGTTCAGCTCTCCATACATCCCGCTGCACACATACAGTCAGACAACTGCAATGGCCTGTGCAAAGCAGGCTGACAAAGGACCATCCAGAGTGTAATATAAAAACACAACTGCTGACCAGGTCCAGTCTTTCCCATCTACAGTCAAACTGACCCTTCATACAGCATAAAGGCTTCACATCTAATCTCTTCATCTACATCGTCCTCTTCACGCAACAGTGAGCACTGGGAACACGGCAGTGAAATCACTACCTGCCCAGTCGCCAAACCAGTTCACTTCTATACATCGCTGATGCTCTTCCCAGGCTGCAGTGACCTGAACATTTTAAGCATGTGCGGCTGATGGGGCTTCCGTGTCATACCTCAACCTCGTGGCAGAAGGTGGCATTTGGGCCGTACTGAAGTTGGCACTGGTGGTGGGGAGTGTATCTGACACCTGGCGCCACCACAGGGGCCGTCAGATCCTTTTTAGACGGACGGTCATCCAGACAGAAACCCCAGCCGCGACTGTGACACGCAAACCAAGAATGACAGAGAAGAAATGTAAGATTATTTGAAAGGAGCGAGAGTTGACTCTTCTCTCTCTCTGGGTTAATGTCTGTAAATAAGGGCATACGCTCAAACAGATACAAGCATTCCCCAGTTTTTTATGGTCACATATCAAATTGACCTCTCATTAAAAAGCAGTAAATGTGCAGATTCACTGAGGAACAGGGTCGAGAGTGAAGACAGGATATGGAGACAGGTGTAGAGGCAGAGAGAAAAAGACACAGAGTGAAGACGGGAAACGGAGGACAGGACAGAAGTGGGGAGGACAGGTGTTGACTTCAGGAATGAGAGATTTACTCCAGGAATCGAGTGATGTAATCTTTACTGCAGGGGGACCAGGTCAGTGGAGATGAGTCGTAGTGAAGCTGTCGGGACATGATGAAGGGATGCCGCCCCTCCAACTCACAGTCATTCCCCTGCCCGTCATGATGAATCCCAAAACTACAATCGACAAAATCAACAACACCACAGCATTTCAGCTATGGCAAACAATACAAACACCACAGCATTTCAGCTATGGCAAACAATACAAACACCACAGCATTTCAGCTATGGCAAACAATACAAACACTACAGCATTTCAGCTATGGCAACAGTGTTTCTCACAGGTCTGAAATATACTTGTGGCGGTAGCCTGTGGGCGGCATTACCTGCCAGCGCAAAAATGGTCTCCTACATGTGACCTTTAACACAATATTTTGATTTATTGAATATTTTTATTAATTTCACATATTTCTACGACGGAGTATTATGGCCACATTGAGAAAAAAAAGAGATTTCGAGAATAAAGTCGTAATTTAACGAGAATAAAGTCGCAATTCTAGACCACGTGTTATTTTAAACGGGAAATGTCAGAGGAGAAGCCTGCCGTCTGCGTTAAAATGAGGAACTCGGAGCATCTTGTGAAATTATACTTTAGTATGTTTTCACAAATAACGAAATGCTTAATCTTTTGGCACATCCGCGCCATATTATCATGTCAGAACTTTAATGTCTGTGGCACAGCACGACTTGCACAATGACAAGAAAGTTCTTCAATCTTGAAACAGCCGTTGCCAGAACGTGACTCAGGCTGTCACTCACGGTCCTCTTGCCTCTTTTGTTAATTAATGGTAATGTATTTTCCTAGAAATTATTATTTTTTCTCGTTAAATAACGCCTTTATTCTCGTTAATTAACAACTTTTTTCTCGTTGAATAACTACTTTATTCTCGTCTTCTAACGTAATAGCCTACTAGAGAACGTCTTTCTCTCTCGCTATGTCTCTCTGCAGAGCGTGTGCGATTCGGGGTTTCCGTTAGCCGGTAATTACAGTTTTTTGCCTAGTAAAATCGGTAAAAAAGGAAGATCAATTAAAAGTTTGGCGATGAAAATAATGCTCAGTATTTATTTCTCCGGTAATAATGCTCATGCAGAACGTAGCTTTGACTGGAGGAGAGAGTGAATGCGCATTGCAAGCTGGAAAGACTGGTCGCGTTTGATTTCAAGGCAGCAGCAGAGGACTTTGTCGCAATGAAAAAAGGGAGAAAATAAAACGTTTCCTGGTAGCCTGTAGGCTACATTTGATGCCATGTATTCCTAACCTTTTTTCAGACAAGCGACAGATGTTACAGGTTACAGATGTCTCGTACTAGCCTACATTTTAGCGGCTAACGTTGAGGTTTCGCTTAATCGTTACTGTTCATTAAACAGTCAGACTGACTTCAGGTCGTTGTCATTCTTTCGTTAACCCACTTGTACATTACATTTGCATTTGTAAATTTGAGACTGTTATTGAAGCGTGACCGATAAGTCTCAAATTTGTCCGGTAAAATGAATTCTTTCCGGACACCGGACCAGCAAGAAAAGTCCTAGCTAGTGGGTGCATTTCAAAGAACGAGTCGTTCTTTTGAATGACCCTTTTTAGTGAGATGTTCGTACCCGTTCACCAGCACAACTGTGTCGGTCTTTGTTTGTTTGTTTAGTCGTTCTTTTTTCCCAGCTGCTCTCAGTCAACCGCATAATCGGTTGAAAACCTTTGGTATCACTGCGCACAACAACGGGCTAGTAACAGTCAACAAAAGCAAGAAAATGTTGGCTAATGTGCGCCAAAAATAGGTCGCATTTAAGTCTGCCTCCTAAGAAAATACATTTATCCCAGTGAAGTAATTATTTTTAATCTTTCTCATATAAACAAAAGGGTCTGAATTTAGTTAAACGGCTGTAGTGTCTGAACTCGAAAACCTGAGTTCAAAAGCACAAGTTTGAACTCGGACAGCTCGAGTTCGAAAGCACGAGTCTGACGGTTCAAAGCAGTGGACGAGTCAACCCCAAGACTCAACTCATGTTCTGAGTCCTTCTGTTGATTCAGTGGATACACCATTCCAGTATCCCATAAGGCTTAGCTAGCAGATCTTCGGAAACAAGTCGGCTGAAAGACATGCAGGCTTGCTTTTGTGTGACAAAACAGAAACTGCTGTGTAGCTAATAAATGCGATGTATTGGTTTATGTTACCTGATCAAAAATTTGATATTAGAAACATTCAACAAATAAAGATAGCACTGTTTGTTCAAAAGATAAAAGAGTTTTAAGGACACGCACGTAATTGTATGATGTGTTTTAGGCCATGCACATTTATCGATGCGTTGATTTATTTTACCATTTTGAAATTTAAGTGTAAAGGGAACAATAGCAAAGAAGAAATACATAGCTTTACTGACATTATGCAAAGTTTGAGTAATTAATGAACTGCAGATGGCGTCGTTCTCTCGGATGGATAAAAAAATAAAGATAAATGCTAAAATGGGTCACCAAATATATTTTGGCGGGCCGCCCAAGTAAAGTCTATGTGTGGGAAACACTGGGCAAACAATAGCGGCTGAAAAAGTACAAGGAGAAACAGGAAAAATTAAAATATGAGTAAAACGAAACAGAACTAAGTGAAATAAGTCATTCATAAAACGTGAGCAAAGTCTTCAAATCTTTTACAGATGAGAGATGGTCTAATTTGACTTCTCTCTCTCTCTCTCTCTCTCTCTCTCTCTCTAATGATATTAAAACTGATGCATTCAAGTAAAAACAATACAAAAACATTGAAATCACCGGTGCAAGTATTATCGAGATCAGTTTGCAGATGGTGAAACACCTTAGTTGTCAAGCTGTTTTTAACAGCAACAGATGTCCGACATAGTTTGCAGACTTCTGTTTTTTGACTCAAAAGACGGCAATCTGCAAACTATGTAGTCTGAAAAATTTAGAACAACATCCATCTTTTCAGAGCCAAACCACCTCCATGCGAGTGAGGATGATTCACTTCGAGCAGTTAAATCTAACAATGTAGATTGCAAGGCTTGTGGTGTCTGTATTTTGTATCCTGGTGCTGTTTCTTCACTCATTTATAACTTCAGTTATGCATTTTTAGGCGGCTACACTAGCTTAACTTGTGGAGACTACATGTACTCTCAATGCACACACACAGTAGTCTGTCCTACTAGGCTACATGACGCAGTGAATGCATGCACTCCCTATGCACACACACAGTAGTCTGTCCTACTAGGCTACATGACGCAGTGAATGCATGCACTCCCTATGCACACACACAGTAGTCTGTCCTACTAGGCTACATGACGCAGTGAATGCATGCACTCCCTATGCACACACACAGTAGTCTGTCCTACTAGGCTACATGATGCAGTGAATGCATGCACTCCCTATGCACACACACAGTAGTCTGTCCTACTAGGCTACATGATGCAGTGAATGCATGCACTCTCACTGCACACATACAGTAGTCTATATCCTACTAGGCTACATGACACAGTGAATGCATGCACTCCCTATGCACACACACAATAGTCTATCCTACTAGGCTACATGATGCAGTGAATGCATGCACTCTCACTGCACACATACAGTAGTCTATATCCTACTAGGCTACATGATGCAGTGAATGCGTGGACTCTCAAGGCATGTTTTTGATTGTTTTTTGCAAAGTGAGTGACATACTCGATAATGTCAGCTTGCATGTTGTTACAACAACAATTATAATATTATCATAGACAATACATATTCCACACCACTAATCCACACACACACAAGCCTACACAAACATGTACGCACCCACATACAAACACACGTACACGCACTGACCTGTGTCCAAGCTCGTGAGCAATGGTAAAAGCTACGGGCAGACCAGAGTCTTCGTTGATATTACAGCTGCGGTGAGGCTGACACATCCCCGACAGATGGGACAAACCCAGAGTCTCACATGGCTTATTCATCCCAGCACAGATATCCTTCCTACACACACACACACACACACGCACACACACACACACAAGCTGTCACTACAAGCTGTGTGTGTGTGTGTGTTGTGAATTAAACACATTCTATTGTGTATGTGTGTATTTTTGCAGATGTAATTGCATACATGTTTACGCTAGCATGTGTGTGAGTGTGTTTGTATGTGAGCCTGTGCTGGTTTGTGCGTGTTTGTGTGTGTGCCGGTGTATGTATGTGAGCACTGTGTATATGTATCTTTATATGTGTGTGTGATGGGGTATGGGTACATGACTGTGTGTGTGTGTGTGTTTGCC
>NC_044508.1:197500-225000 GCF_902362185.1 Chanos chanos | reverse complement strand
ATGTTTGTTAGGTATTGCCAGGGGTTATTGATGCAGTCCGGTGCTGGTTCCACTGCACTCTCTGACTGCTCTCCAGTCAGACAGGACTGGTTTGTAGATGTGTTTTCTGCTAAGCAGTGACCATCAGAGCAAGTGTTGAAACTGTGGGAATCTCCACATGAAACCATGAGCCAGTGAGAGAAAACCCTACGCATGTCTGTCCCTTAACTATAAAGAGCAGTGACTGACTGACAGGAAACAGGACAGTCGACTTACATTCCTGCTGTGCACTGTTTCTACATGAAAAGAGCAACCTGATCTCCTATGCCTTCTAGAATGTACTGTAAGTCTACAGTGTGTGTTTACTGTAAGTCTACAGTGTGTGTTTACTGTAAGTCTACAGTGTGTGTTTACTGTAAGTCTACAGTGTGTGTTTATTGTAAGTCTACAGTGTGTGTGTACTGTAAGTCTACAGTGTGTGTTTATTGTAAGTCTACAGTGTGTGTTTACTGTAAGTCTACAGTGTGTGTTTACTGTAAGTCTACAGTGTGTGTGTACTATTAGTCTACAGTGTGTGTTTACTGTAAGTCTACAGTGTGTGTTTACTGTAAGTCTACAGTGTGTGTGTACTATTAGTCTACAGTGTGTGTTTACTGTAAGTCTACAGTGTGTGTTTACTGTAAGTCTACAGTGTGTGTTTATTGTAAGTCTACAGTGTGTGTGTACTGTAAGTCTACAGTGTGTGTTTATTGTAAGTCTACAGTGTGTGTTTACTGTAAGTCTACAGTGTGTGTTTACTGTAAGTCTACAGTGTGTGTTTATTGTAAGTCTACAGTGTGTGTGTACTGTAAGTCTACAGTGTGTGTTTATTGTAAGTCTACAGTGTGTGTTTACTGTAAGTCTACAGTGTGTGTTTACTGTAAGTCTACAGTGTGTGTTTATTGTAAGTCTACAGTGTGTGTTTATTGTAAGTCTACAGTGTGTGTGTACTGTAAGTCTACAGTGTGTGTTTATTGTAAGTCTACAGTGTGTGTTTATTGTAAGTCTACAGTGTGTGTTTACTGTAAGTCTACAGTGTGTGTTTACTGTCATTATACAGTGTGTGTTTATTGTAAGTCTACAGTGTGTGTTTACTGTCATTATACAGTGTGTGTTTATTGTAAGTCTACAGTGTGTGTTTACTGTAAGTCTACAGTGTGTGTTTACTGTCATTATACAGTGTGTGTTTATTGTAAGTCTACAGTGTGTGTTTACTGTCATTATACAGTGTGTGTTTATTGTAAGTCTACAGTGTGTGTTTACTGTAAGTCTACAGTGTGTGTTTACTGTCATTATACAGTGTGTGTTTATTGTAAGTCTACAGTGTGTGTTTACTGTAAGTCTACAGTGTGTGTTTACTGTCATTATACAGTGTGTGTTTATTGTAAGTCTACAGTGTGTGTTTACTGTCATTATACAGTGTGTGTTTATTGTAAGTCTACAGTGTGTGTTTACTGTAAGTCTACAGTGTGTGTTTACTGTAAGTCTACAGTGTGTGTTTATTGTAAGTCTACAGTGTGTGTGTACTATTAGTCTACAGTGTGTGTTTATTGTAAGTCTACAGTGTGTGTGTACTATTAGTCTACAGTGTGTGTTTATTGTAAGTCTACAGTGTGTGTTTACTGTCATTATACAGTGTGTGTTTATTGTAAGTCTACAGTGTGTGTTTACTGTCATTATACAGTGTGTGTTTATTGTAAGTCTACAGTGTGTGTTTACTGTAAGTCTACAGTGTGTGTTTACTGTCATTATACAGTGTGTGTTTATTGTAAGTCTACAGTGTGTGTTTACTGTCATTATACAGTGTGTGTTTATTGTAAGTCTACAGTGTGTGTTTACTGTAAGTCTACAGTGTGTGTTTACTGTCATTATACAGTGTGTGTTTATTGTAAGTCTACAGTGTGTGTTTACTGTAAGTCTACAGTGTGTGTTTACTGTCATTATACAGTGTGTGTTTATTGTAAGTCTACAGTGTGTGTTTACTGTCATTATACAGTGTGTGTTTATTGTAAGTCTACAGTGTGTGTTTACTGTAAGTCTACAGTGTGTGTTTACTGTAAGTCTACAGTGTGTGTTTACTGTAAGTCTACAGTGTGTGTGTACTATTAGTCTACAGTGTGTGTTTATTGTAAGTCTACAGTGTGTGTGTACTATTAGTCTACAGTGTGTGTTTATTGTAAGTCTACAGTGTGTGTGTACTATTAGTCTACAGTGTGTGTTTATTGTAAGTCTACAGTGTGTGTTTACTGTAAGTCTACAGTGTGTGTTTACTGTAAGTCTACAGTGTGTGTTTACTGTAAGTCTACAGTGTGCCTATTCTACATCCTTCAGTGACCAGTCTCTTCCCAGACTAGCACTCATAGCCACGTGTCATTTTTAAAGCAAACCCAAAACCTTAAAGAACTACAGTAATAGTTTCATTTCCCTCTCTTAGAATGAAAAGGTCCTGGAATATGCCCCTGACATCAGGGAAGCGTGATGCCACTGATGGGATAAGCTGGTCATTCAGTACATTCAGGTGCTCAGCTGACTTCATTTTATTTCCACATAACGATGCTGAGCCCAGACCTGACCAACTGAACCCCAGATCATAACACTGCCTCCACAGGCTCCAAATCCAAACAGCGACTTTTTTTTTGGCCAGGCAGTGTAGATAGATAGATAGATAGATGATTTTATTAATCACCAGGGGGAAATTAAAAAACAGTATTTCATCTTATGACAGACATCATTGTCATTCAGTATCTTTGAAAGTCTCTTTTTACAGACAGTAAAGGGGCCCCGGGTTTTGGACCAACAGACAAGTTGGTGTCACTCCTACGGGGGCGTTTGCTCAACCCAATCCCCACATTCCAGAGCATTCCAGAGGATGATTTTAACAGTCCATCTGGGAATTTCTGAAGGGCGACTACAGCATAGTCATTTCTGATGTCACAGCTATCACTGTCTTCTCTCCTGGCTCGCCAGTAAAGCTATATAATTCACATGAAAGGAGTTTCACTGACTTAAGAGGAGATTTGATGCAAATACTCCTTCAGGGATTTGACTGCACAGTTACAGGGCTAGGCTTAGTCTTAGCTCCTTAACTCATTACAGCATAGAGGAATACAATCAAACTGCCATCAGAGGACTGGAGAAAACGTGGATTAAGGTTTGCCGTCTCCTTACCAAGCCGTCACATGTGCTCACTGCGGCCGTCCCCTGCGCGGTGTTGTCCGTTACAGTGCCCAGGAGGTGACACGAGTTCCGACCAACTGTTTGCCGAGCTGGCTGGGTCAAATTGTTCCCGCGCTGCTCCAAAACATAGCTATCTGAAAGCAGATTGTCGTTAATCGTTAAATTCAGTGTTAATTTCCGATCCCTGAATTGAACCTTATAGTACACGCGCTCGCTGTTTTTGCCCAGGTCTCTCTTGCGCCGCCCGCGCGTGAGGTGATGTGATAGGTTGTGAGAGATGAACCGTCCATCACTATCAACCTTTTCGGGATGGACGACGGAGAAATCTGAATGAGACTTGATGAACAGATCTGGAATTCAAAAAAAAAAAAAAAAAAAAATAATAATGACGGTCTTGAATCTGAGACGGACATTGCTTTCAAACAGTGAGCGATTCGAACAGAGACTGTGTAATTAAAGTAGCCGAGCTTTTAAAAGGTTGATGTTCGATTTTAGAAATTAAATAGTCGACTTGGACAGAGTGCAAGAATACAAAGGCTATCGGTGACATGGACCTCAGAAAACCCACAGCAGCGAGTTACCCTCGGCTGGGCTGCTAAAACAGCCACATCAGCTACGAAGCACAGTGGCTTACAACGCAACCTTAAACCAGATTCACTTACAAAAATGAACGATAGCTGTTTTCACAATACTGGAGTTGTGCACAGCAGGGCATTTAGGACGTTGTTTTCATCTAAAGCAGTGTTGCACATGTTTGTTCAACACAATTTACAAACCTTGCTCGGAGTCTGGAAAGAGGTAGTCCGAATAAAATGTTTCGACGTGGCTCGCTGCCAAAGAGAAAAGAAAATGTAACTGCAGAAGGACCGGGCTGATTCGAAGAAGCATAGTCCCCGTTCTAACAGAAATCTGGCGACAAGAAGCGGAGCAGCATTAAAAGTTGGACTCAAGTCAGTGGCGGTCTGGAGACCATTGATCCCTCAGAGCAACGAACGGCATCTGGGTCAACCCGGGAGAGAAATCCTCACCCCAAAAAGGCAATTAAAATTTATCATGCAAAAGTGAGAGTGAGCGCTCAGCGCTAGGGGAGGAGTGAACCAGAGTGTCTTGTTTCTTCTGAGGAGCCGGAAAAGCTCTTGCGATTGATGATAAATATTGTTTTAAGCGTGTAGATACAGAATATGCTTTAAGAGCGTGACAAAATCTTTTATGACATCTTCTTTTTTTGCTTTTTTATCCACCACATTAAATTGATTTTTAAAACGGGAACATAAAGCCCACGAAAAACACTCACTGAAGATAACACGTTAATCTCATCTGAGGCCAGTTGCACATGCACGTTGAAATAGATGGCAAATTTGTTACGCGAACACAAACTCTGAGGCACCTATAGTTATTGAATGAAGACGTTTTGATTCTGGTGTAAAATATTACAAATCTATATTTGGTTCCGTATAAAATATTTGCACCACTTGCATATGCAGTATGCATCCATCTGAATAATTAAAGGACAATATAATACACTGTCCCAACATTCCACAAAATGCTTAAAAGACTGAAAGGGAGAGTAAACTCTCTCTCTCTCTCTCACTCTCTCTCTCTCTCACTCTCTCTCTCTCTCTGTCTATCTGTCCCTCTCTCCCCGGTGGTATGGAATAGTACGCAAAACACACTTAAATGTGTGCTGAAATCTCGAGTACATACATCTCGAGTAAATGCAAACCACAAAGCCTCAAAACAGTTCTGCGATTCCATCCATAAAACGGATTTCCCGCTGCCTCTCCTATGATGTACAAATAGAACGTGTCCCAGGAATGTGGGAGAATACGGTTAGATGACTCAGCTAATGTGTGTAACTTTGGAAAATTAATCAAACATGCGTGTTTTCATGGTAATTTGGAAGACACACACATTTTTCCCTCAAATTAATGCGAAACCAATGCCGTCAGCGACCATTTTTGAGTGCTGATTTTAGATTCTCTGAGGCAGTGAGTCGGGCGGGATGTCAGTGTTTTTTGATTATAATATAATCTCTTACAGTCACTGCACTGGCCTCGTCTTTTCTTTCATCCATCCTCTCCAATATGGGGGGCGGTATTTCCCCTGTTACACGGGCTCCTTTATCTGGTGCGACAAAAATATGATTCTCATTTGTGTCTGATTTTGAATGGTGCAGATCGACTGTCCACATGGCACACAGCCGTTCAAGTAGGAAAGGATGGACAGAAATGTCTGTAGCGTTCGCACGAGTCTGTTCCCCTCAGGGAGACACTCACCAAAACTGACCTGACAAGTCTCACTCCAAATGCGCAGCAGACTGATAATAACTGGCCAGCAGAAATGGTCAGACCGGTTTAAACTCAGCCGTAGGAGTTGTAAGACGTTAAAACTGAAATGTCCAGGAAAACCTCTGTTTTTTGTTTTGCTTTGTTTTGTCAGGTTTTATGTGCTTGTATGCTTTTAATATGCTAGTGATTTAAATAAAATAAAAAAACACACACAGTTGTTCATTCACACATTTTGGACACATTCAGTATTGTACTACTGTATGTTTTAGCGAAGTATCAGTTTAGACGTTTTATTTAATTTCGCCATTTGTCCACATGGGGCGGTGTTTTATTGAAACTTTTCAGAACTTTGATCCACTTTCAAAATACAGTGCGTGTCCTCACCAAATACAGTGGGAGTCCTCCTGTGCGACTCTTGACCAAAAGTGTTCCAAAACCCCGAAGGAATGTTATGTTTTGGAATTAGCTCGCGTCAGGTATGACGGCAAGACAGTGACTGATCCTTGGACGCGTCTTTCTGTGACTCAATCAATAACCAAATAATTCAGGCAAGTGTTGGAATGTACCTTCGTGTGTTTTTTCCTTGAGTGAATATATCGCCACATCTGCGCTAGTTGTTGCATTATAAGTTTTCTGCCTTTGATATTTTGCAGTTGTCATTTTGAATGGAAACTTCGTTTTACTACGGAGTCATATTTTAAAGTTTTATTTTTCTACCAATGACTAAGTTTGTACCTGCTCCGATTGGCACTTTATTTGAAAACAACGTTTTGATTAAATTTTTCAATGATTAGCCTACTCATGAAGTATGAAGTTTTTAATGGGATGGATGTTACATGACTGCGGAAGACTGCTAATGTGAACAGTATTTTTCTGTGAGATATATTCCACAGAACATCTGTATACAAATGTTTGAGTGTCCTAATTAAAGGAAGTTTGTCCCGTCTGTCCACAGGTTGACAGTTTACGGTCAGAATGGACGAATTGTGGGGTGTCGTTTTCTCCGCTATTAAAGCCTGGTTCACGTTGGTGGTGCTTCTGATCATGTTCCCTGCTATGCTCGGGGTGTCGCTGGGGATTACGGAGACCTACATGAAGATCCTGGTGAAAACTCTGAAGGTAGTTTATTAGCACAGATTAGCACGGCATACTTAAATGAAATGGGCATCAAAACAAACCATTTAACACTAAATAAAAACACATTGTCGGAGTAGATTTTAATAGGATCTGATTCTCAGGTGTTCTGTTCGAAATTCCCAGATTCTTATCGGAATTGTCTAATGAGTTAACGCGGTGTCTAATAAATTAACATGGTGTCATCTCGTTCATGGTATGAGTATTTGGAACTCTTGTCTGTGAGACTGTCGTGTTTGCCTGTTAAGAGAGAGAGAGTGTATGAGAGAGAGTGAAAGAGAGAGAGAGAGAGAGAGTGTGAGAAAACTGAAAACCGTGTTTCTGTGCCATAGTGGGCCACTGTGCGGATCGAAAAGGGAAGTGAAGAGCGGAAAACACTCAAAGTTTCTTCATCAAACGGTTGGTACTACAGTATGACAACACACATATTACCCACTAGAACACACACACTCTGTGTGTGTGTGTGTGATTGTAACCATTAAATTGGTTTCCTTTGGGATCACGCCTGAGCTTACCCATTTCCTGTCGCTTTAACATTGGTTCTTTACACTGAAATCTTTTAAACTTACTGAAACCTTTACAGCCACAGGCAAAGAGCAAAGTAATCGGTGAACGTGCACAGTGATAAGATTTGAAAACTGATTGTTTTTTTAATCCAGAGATAAAACTGATGGTTCATATGTCTCCTGATGGTTCTGTTACACAACTGTGATCTGATATTTAGCCTTGCTGTGGCCTTTGCCCTGAGAGCTGTCAGCCACGCCCTCTTTAAGACTAGCTCTCTTGCCATAATCTTGAGTCTTTCTTATCACTAGTGCCTTAACCAATCAGTCGGTCAGAGCTCTTATTCTGATTGATAAGGCCAAACTTCAGGTGTATCACGTAAGATTAGAAGCCTGTATATGTTTTATAAATACAGTTGTTTAGAAAGAGTAGAAAAAGTGTCCAGATGTAAGCTTTGTGTTTAAAATGCTGTCAGTCGGCCTTGGGCCTGTGAAGGTGTGTGTCTGAGACCAGAGTGCTGCTCTTTCCCTCCCAAAGCACAAACATTTATTCCTTTATTTATTCACTCCTTGGTGCATTCACGTCCAGGCTGTTTTGGATTAGTTATTTCAATCAAAGTGACATTTTATCTTGGGAAACATGTCATCATGGAATGGGGTTAAGATGTTAAGAGAATTGTCTGGGACGTGTGTGTTTGTGTAAGACCCTGATAATGCCAAGTCTGCATTCCTGTAGGAGGCTGTTGTAACATGCATGTATGCTACTGCCCCAGTTACTCCCAGATTATGTACACACCAGTTAGTTGTGCTACTATTTGTATTTTTCCCACATATACATTTTTCTTTAAACAGACACAAACTCTCAGCAGTCTGATTGTGTCTTTCCATTTTTTGTCATGCAATTGAAATGTATGAAAAAGTAAAAATTTATGACAAGAAGCTGTGTGTGTTTTACAGCCTATTAAGAAAGCAAGCTTGGGTAGCGAATCGCTGAGCTGGTCTTGAGTAATGAAAAGTGTGAAGTTCTGCTGTGGATGCATGTCCTGTTGTTGCTGTAACAGGGCTCATTCAGAGACTGGACGGATCAATGGAAGAACAGATCTGGGAGCTGCGTGGCAGTCGGCCCAAGCCGCCAGTGGGCGGGGACTTTACTTTGAGTGATGTGTTCTACTTCAGCAGAAAGGGAATAGAGAGTATTGTTGAGGATGAGGTGACTCAGAGGTTTACATCTGAGGAGCTGGCCTCCTGGAACCTCCTCACACGCACCAACTACAACTTCCACTACATCAGCCTGCGCCTCACCGTACTTTGGGGTGTGGGAGTCATCGTGCGCTACTGTGTCCTGCTGCCTCTCAGGTACAGTGTCATTCAGTGCATTCAGCACAGCGCTGTAATGAGCTTACCCACACAGTTCATCACTACTGCATTATAGTGATACACTCTTGTTCCCAAACTGTGTTACAGCATTACTCTTTTACTGTGTCACAGCATTACTCTTTTACTGTGTTACAGCGTTACTCTTTTACTGTGTTACAGCGTTACTCTTTTGCTGTGTTACAGCATTACTCTTTTACTGTGTTACAGCGTTACTCTTTTACTGTGTCACAGTGTTACTCTTTTACTGTGTTACAGCATTACTCTTTTACTGTGTTACAACATTACTCTTTTACTGTGTTACAGCATTACTCTTTTACTGTGTCACAGCATTACTCTTTTACTGTGTTACAGCGTTACTCTTTTACTGTGTTACAGCGTTACTCTTTTGCTGTGTTACAGCATTACTCTTTTACTGTGTTACAGCGTTACTCTTTTACTGTGTCACAGTGTTACTCTTTTACTGTGTTACAGCGTTACTCTTTTACTGTGTCACAGTGTTACTCTTTTACTGTGTCACAGTGTTACTCTTTTCTTGTGTTACAGCATTACTCTTTTACTGTGTTACGGCATTACTCTTTTACTGTGTTACAGCGTTACTCTTTTACTGTGTCACAGCATTACTCTTTTACTGTGTTACAGCGTTACTCTTTTACTGTGTTACAGCGTTACTCTTTTGCTGTGTTACAGCATTACTCTTTTACTGTGTTACAGCGTTACTCTTTTACTGTGTCACAGTGTTACTCTTTTACTGTGTTACAGCGTTACTCTTTTACTGTGTCACAGTGTTACTCTTTTACTGTGTCACAGTGTTACTCTTTTCTTGTGTTACAGCATTACTCTTTTACTGTGTTACGGCATTACTCTTTTACTGTGTTACAGCGTTACTCTTTTACTGTGTTACAGCATTACTCTTTTACTGTGTTACAGCGTTACTCTTTTACTGTGTTACAGCATTACTCTTTTACTGTGTTACAGCATTACTCTTTTACTGTGTTACAGCGTTACTCTTTTACTGTGTTACAGCATTACTCTTTTACTGTGTTACAGCGTTACTCTTTTACTGTGTTACGGCATTACTCTTTTACTGTGTTACAGCGTTACTCTTTTACTGTGTTACAGCATTACTCTTTTACTGTGTTACAGCATTACTCTTTTACTGTGTTACAGCGTTACTCTTTTACTGTGTCACAGTGTTACTCTTTTACTGTGTTACAGCGTTACTCTTTTACTGTGTCACAGTGTTACTCTTTTACTGTGTCACAGTGTTACTCTTTTCTTGTGTTACAGCATTACTCTTTTACTGTGTTACGGCATTACTCTTTTACTGTGTTACAGCGTTACTCTTTTACTGTGTTACAGCATTACTCTTTTACTGTGTTACAGCGTTACTCTTTTACTGTGTTACAGCATTACTCTTTTACTGTGTTACAGCATTACTCTTTTACTGTGTTACAGCATTACTCTTTTACTGTGTTACAGCGTTACTCTTTTACTGTGTTACAGCATTACTCTTTTACTGTGTTACAGCGTTACTCTTTTACTGTGTCACAGTGTTACTCTTTTACTGTGTCACAGTGTTACTCTTTTCTTGTGTTACAGCATTACTCTTTTACTGTGTTACGGCATTACTCTTTTACTGTGTTACAGCGTTACTCTTTTACTGTGTTACAGCATTACTCTTTTACTGTGTTACAGCGTTACTCTTTTACTGTGTTACAGCATTACTCTTTTACTGTGTTACAGCATTACTCTTTTACTGTGTTACGGCATTACTCTTTTACTGTGTTACAGCGTTACTCTTTTACTGTGTTACAGCATTACTCTTTTACTGTGTTACAGCATTACTCTTTTACTGTGTTACAGCATTACTCTTTTACTGTGTTACAGCATTACTCTTTTACTGTGTTACAGCATTACTCTTTTACTGTGTTACAGCGTTACTCTTTTGCTGTGTTACAGCATTACCATGTTACCATCTTTGATGCACAGTGTGAAAACAATGGCTTGTTTAAGATAGTGTTTGTAGAAGGAGTCTGCAGGGCTGATGTAACAGAAGTCAGTAATGTTAGGTGACACTGTTGTGCCTAAGTGCTGGGGAGAGTGCACGTCTGCAGGTATATGTGTGTAAGTTTTTGTTTTTGTGGGTCTGTAGAGAAAGACTTATCCTATGTTGAAAAGGAAACAGTGTATTGTTGCTAGGTAACGGTTCACTGACACATTCGCATTGTTGTGCTGCAGTATTTCTAAGCATCTGTGCATGAGGTTTCAGCAGCACGGGCAGGGCTGTCATTAGCATATTCAGCTCAATAATAAAATTTAAACTAGGGCTGTTGATCAATTAAAAAAAATTAACTAATTAATCACGCCATTTGCTGTGATTAATCACGATTAATTGCCTTTTTCCTCTTAAGACTGAAGCTTGTAATAATGGATATTTAAATGTAAAATCACAGAATTAATGTAGAATCAACAGAAAGGAACCTTACTTCAATTCAAATGCTGCTGTTTGGTGGCATCTTTTTAACACACATTCTCTCCTGTTGTGAACTACAGATTTCCATTAACCCCTTTGTGCTCAAATTATCCGCCGTTAAACTAGGAAAAGTGGATTTGGACATGCCCTAAATGCACTTACACCAGAAAAACCCTCTTTGAAAGCTACATTTCTGTTTTCATGGTTGTGTTATGTTTTATGGGCAACTTTTAAAAGTGAAACTTTCCGCCTAAAACTCCGTCCTTGTCCTTATCCGTGTTCAGCCGGGACGGTTCGGTGTGACGGCACACAGCGTCACAGGTTGTAGGTCAGCCGCCACAGGAAGTCAACAAAATGCAGCTGCATTAATTGCACTAATTTTTTTAAATATTAAATTAAATATCTTAAATTAATCGCGTTGATTTTGTCAGCAATGATTTAAACATAAATTATATGTAGGAATAAAAATGTCTCTGATGAAGAGATGTGATTCAGGGGAGTACAAGGTGAAGAACAGACAAAGCAAACAGCTAGTCTACATTTCCCATCAGTGCAACTCAGACAGGTGTATCCTACAGCAACAAAATGTATTATTATTGAACCAGGGACTTTCTGTCACAAAAGAACCACTGATGTTGTCACCATGCATACAGGGAAAGAAACAACCATTCACAGGTGAATGTCTGAATGTTCATTCTCCTGGTTACTGTGTCTAATTTCACAGGCAAGTCTGTGAATTGAGCTGTCTGTCAACAACCTGAAGAACACAAAGTGTTACAGACTCTCTGGTATCAAATTCAATGAATTAAAAGTTGACGGTATTCATTTAATATGTAACATTTAACGTATCAATGTTGTGTGATACTGCATTATAGTATTTCATGATATTGCACACAGTGTCACGTGGCCAAAATGTTAGTGTAAGGATACCTAGAGTAGATCTAAAACATTACAGCATTACAACACTGCTGTGTTACAGTGTTACAAAGTGCTGTTACACTGCTGTGTTACAGTGTTACAAAGTGCTGTTACACTGCTGTGTTACAGTGTTACGATGTATTTTCAGACATGTTAATCTCATGGAACCTTTGGTTGTGTTACAGAGTCACATTAGCATCCATAGGGCTGAGCTGGCTAGTCATCGGCACGACTGCGGTGGGTTTCCTACCAAACTGGAGGTAATAATTCCTAAAATGACACCAACAGTTATTCAGTAACTGTAGAACTCCTCTACCATGTACACAGGAGTACAGTGACTAACCATATTCACGGAGACACTTTTTAGTTCATTATCATCAGGCGGGTTGTTCCCAACTAACGGGAGCTTTTAGGAGTCGTTATATTTACTTTTGGAAAGTTTATGGAGAGGCTCATGGTTTGTGTGAAGTAACTGTGACTGGTCTCTTTCTGGTGAGTCAGGATTAAAGAGTGGCTGAGTGAACTGGTCCATCTGATGTGCTACAGGATCTGTGCTCGAGGCCTCTCCGCCACCATCCACTACCACAACAGGTTAGAGTGAGTGAGTGAGTGAGTGAGTGAGTGAGTGAGTGTAGAGAGTGAATGAGTGAGTGGGTGAGTGAGTGAGTGAGTGGGTGAGTGAGTGTAGAGAGTGAATGAGTGAGTAAGTGAATGAGTGTGAATGTGAGTGAGTGCAAATGTGAGTGAGTGAGTGAGTGAAGAATAGTTATCTCAGGCTATATCCTATAAGCAAAGAGGCACTGGCATCAAAAGAAGTCTTAAAGTTGTTTTTCAGGATAGGCAGATACTGTGAAGGACTCTGGGGAAAGGATACTGTTTTTGCCTGTACCCATGATCCTTAGTGTGACTGGAGCGGCATTTGTACATATGCATGTGTCTGTTGTGTTTGCTACTTTCAGAGAAAACCGACCCAAAAAAGGAGGGATCTGTGTTGCGAACCACACCTCCCCAATCGACGTGGTGATTTTGGCCAATGACGGCTGCTATGCCATGGTGGGTGTGGCATAAAACAGAGAGCACAAAGAATTTTACTGTACCTGTACCACCCATTAACATCATGCTAACATCAAACCCCAGACTCCCTGAATGAAACCCCAGGATATGACAACTTTCTGAAGCTTCATTGTCTTGTCGTTTGTCAGGTAGGACAGGTCCATGGCGGGCTGATGGGAGTTGTTCAGCGAGCGATGGTACGGTCCTGCCCTCACATCTGGTTTGAAAGAGCAGAAATGAAAGATCGGCATCTGGTGACACAGAGGTATAAAACTGACGGATAAAAATAAATTGCAGAGTACAAGATGCAGAAATGCATCATTTCTTTGCCTAACCACAGAAGACACACACACTAGTCATTTTTCCCCAGGCATTTCCTCATATTGTATAGTTTCACTCTTCCACATGGCTCTGTGTGAAGTCAGTAGTGAGAAGGTTTTTGAGGATTGAACATCCTAGGTGAGGGTCAGATTTTGCTCTCCCGATCCCTGGGCTGAGGCGTGGCGCACCCTGCTGGCCTGGCTCAGACAGGAACCGGCCTGGCTCAGACAGGAACCGGCCTGGATCAGACAGGAACCGGCCTGGCTCAGACAGGAACCGGCCTGGCTCAGACAGGAACCGGCCTGGATCAGACAGGAACCGGCCTGGCTCAGACAGGAACGGGTGTGTGTGCTTTAGACTCTGCCAGCAATAAAGAACTGTGCTTGTCTGACCACAAATATCAACTGAAAGTTTATGACTTTGAGCGATTGATGTTCCTCATCATAAATTTGTTCTGTTGTTATCCATTCTTCTCCAGTGAGTTTTCCTCTCTCTCTCTGTCTCTGTCTTTCTAGTTCTCACTCTCCTTCTCTCTGTTCCTCAATCTGTCTCTCTCTCTCCCGCTCTCTCTTCTACTCTCTCTCTCCCTCTCTTTTCTGTTTCTCTCTCCGTTTCTAAATTCCTGTCTCACTCTGTTGCTCTCTCTTTCTCTCTGTTGTTACCTCTCTCTCTCTTTCTCAGACTGAGAGACCATGCGAATGACAAGACTAAACTCCCTATCCTAATTTTCCCTGAGGGTAAGTTTACTGCAGAGAGGGATTTGTTGTTGTGTGTGTGTGTGTGTGTGTGTGAGAGATGTTGTGGAGAATTATCTAAGTTTGCTCTGTCATTCTGGCAGGGACATGTATCAATAACACATCAGTCATGATGTTTAAAAAGGGAAGTTTTGAGATTGGAGGTACGATATATCCAGTGGCCATAAAGGTATATGAGTTCACCTCTCTCTCCCTTCTCACACACTCTGTTTTCTTCAACCTTCTGGAATTCTCTTTCTATTCCCATTTTCAAATTAAACTTACATCATGTTTGATTTAGAATTGTTTTTCTTCTTCATTGAAGCAAAAGTCTTTGTCTTTTACTTTTATGGTGTTGTTTTTCATCATTATAGTGTGTCCAAAAGCCATAGATCAGTTAAAGACAGTGATATGACCCAAGGTTGTGTGTGTGTGTGTGTGTGATTATGTGAAACAGTATGACCCACAGTTTGGTGATGCTTTCTGGAACAGTGCCAAATACAACATGGTGAGTTATCTCCTGCGGATGATGACCAGTTGGGCCATCGTGTGTAACGTCTGGTATCTCCCACCTATGACGCAACACGTGAGTGTCCAACACATACCAAGACCAGGATTCCATCATGTGTCCTTCCATTTAACAGATTTTGATAAATATATAACTGAAATATGTGACTGAATATCTGTATAAAACGTGAGCTCTAACAGTGAACAGTTCATTCATTTTTATAGGTCTGTGATATTTGCTCTATAAAACAACGTGTACTCGTACATGATACACGCTGTGGCAGTTATTGTTGACTGGTTTCCTGTTGACACAGGAAGGAGAAAGTGCCATACAGTTTGCTAACAGAGTGAAGTCAGCCATTGCTCATCAGGGAGGACTGGTTGATTTATCCTGGTCAGTTCAGTTTCTTCATTCTCTGGTCAAATTCCCATTAAATATTACATAAACTGACAGCTAATGGAAGGGTTGCTCATGGTCTGTTAATGTCATTGGGTGATGGTTTGCTAAGTTAATTAAGACATAATAAATATGATATTTCATAAATATGGCATTTATTATATGACATTTATTATGACATTAATATATCATGTAAAGACTTAAAGCTGTTGTGCATAAAATTCTTTGTGTGTGTGTGTGTGTGTGTCTGTATGTGTGTGTGTGTGTGTATGTGCGTGTGTGTGTGTGTGTCTGTATGTGTGTGTGCGTGTGTGTGTGCGTGTCTGTATGTGTGTGTGCGTGTGTGTCTGTGTGTGCATGTGTGTGTGTGCATGTGTGCGTGTATGTGTGTATGTGTGCGTGTGTTTGTGTGTGTGTGTATGTGTGTGTGTGCGCGTGCGTGTGTGCGTATGTGCGTGTGTGTGCGTGCGTGCGTGTGTTTGTGTGTGTGTATGTGCGTGTGTGTTTGTGTGTGTGTGTGCGTGTGTGTGTGTTTGTATGTGTGTGTGTATGTGCGTGTGTGTGCGTGCGTGTGTGCATGTGTGTGTGTGTGTTTATGTGTGTGCATGTATGCGTGTGTGTGTGTTTGTGTGTGTGTGTATGTGCGTGTGTGTTTGTGTGTGTGTGCGTGTGTGCGTGCGTGCGTGTGTGTGTGTGTGTGTATGTGCGTGTGTGCATGTGTGTGTGTTTGTGTGTGCGTGCGTGTGCGTGTGCTTGTGTGTGTGTATGTGTGTGTGTGTGTGTGCGTGCGTGCGTGTGTGTTTGTGTGTGTGCGTGCGTGCGTGCGTGCGTGCGTGTGTGTGTGTGCGTGCGTGTGTTTGTGTGCGTGTGTGTGTGCGTGCGTGCGTGCGTGTGTGTGTGCGTGTGTGTGTGTGTGTGTGCATCTCACCTCGTAGGGACGGTGGTCTGAAACGAGCTAAAGTGAAAGACGTGCTTAAAGAGCAGCAGCAGAAGAAATACAGCAACATGGTTGTCGGAGAAGACAGCAGTGACTAACCAATCAGAGACATGATTGTCAGGAGGACAGCAGTGACTAACTAATCAGAGACATGATTGTCAGGAGAACAGCAGTGACTAACCAATCAGAGATATGATTTTCAGGAAGACAGCAGTAACTAACCAGTCCTCCCCAGGGCAATGTGGGAAATGAAGTCCTTGGTTCAAAGCAGAGATGCTGCTGATTGGATGGTCTGTCAAAAGACAGTGTTATGATCCGAGTGATGTAATTCACTGGTCCTTCTCAGGTCAGCTCTCTGGGTCACTGCTGGGTCATAGGACTCCAGAGTGGCACATCTTTTTCAGGAGACTCTGGACTACAACGCTCATTCTAAACATTTAATTGAATTTCGCATATATTATGAAATGTGAGTTTTATTTGAATAAAAATCCATTTGCAAAACCTAGCATCTGTGTAGGTACAATTGCAGTCCTAACACAGGGACACCAAAAGATGTAGGTGTGATAGGATTAATAAATCAGTCTCATAAAATTTATTAACCATTAATTTGGGTGTTCAATATTTTATTAATTAAACAACTAAGATTAATGGGATAAGCTAGCTGTAACACTGTGCTACAGTCTTAGAGAGTATTACAGTACTAATGTATTACAATTACACTCCTAAATCCATAACACTCATGAACAACCAGGTTGGTGAAGGTAATTGGGAGTGCTTTGATGGCAGAGGTTGGCATTCGGTGAATACTGTGGCAGAAACAGACAGTACAACAGTTTATTTCAAAGGTACTATTTATTAACCTAATCAATGCTACTTGGCAAACTAATACTGATATGGTACAATCAATAATCAGCAGCAAATAGAATGATCAAAAAGTAAATGGTAACAAAATGGTGATGAGTCTATGTACAGATATTCAGTGTAGGACTGAATGAGTGTTAGACCAGAGATGAGTGAGTGTGTGTGTGTGTGTGTGTGAGAGAGAGAGAGAGAGAGAGAGCGTGCGTGTATGTGGGCGTGTGCCCAGATGCGCACTGAAGAGAGAGGGAGGAGTCCCTTGGAGAGAGGCTGTGCGCATGTGCACAGGCAAGAGGTATGCGTGGTATGTGGATGTAGTAATCCCAATGTTGGTGTGCAATCAGAGAAAGGGAGTTAGAAAGAGAGAGAACGCATGCCAGATCTATCCTTCATAAGAAAATAATAAACGGCTAAAAACCGCAGCGTACATGAAATACAGTATGTACATTTAAATCATAAAGAATTCAAATAATAACACTTCCTTCACGTTAACTGCATATAATCTTACTACTAAAGTGTGCCCAGATGCCAGCCTTACTTTGAATAGCTCATCGCGTGGCGACCGAAGGTGCATCTTTGGTGGCCTGATGAGCAGTGCGATTCGCAGGTCCAGGGAGAAGTTCCTTTCCTTGTCACTTGAAGATCTTCGGGGCTCCGTTACTCGTACGATGATCTTGAAGGGTTCTTGATTTAGTTAATCGACGTTTAAAGAAGTAAAAAGGGATCCGGTCGCCTTTTCTTCGGTCGAATGCTGTGTGCGTTACAGTGTAACTAGCCGGTAGAAGTTAAAGTTGCAACTGCGCGAGAGAAAGTACATTAAATTTTGGCTGTACAAATATCTCACTTCGTTGTTACTTTGTCCTTTTCTTCAGCAGAGAAAAGAGACACCCGCTGCTAGCGAGCTGCTGCTAGAGCGGGCCACTGCTAGGGAGTTGCAGAATTGAAGAGCTGGAAAGAGAGAGAGTTTGGAATTTTCCGCGGTTTTATGGCGAAAATTGCGTCATCACTGTATATGGTAGCTGGCTCCATTGCTGTATCCAATACCGTTACAGTGAAATCTGAGAAGATGGGTACAGATTCCCCATGCGGTCAAGCAGGGAATTGTGGGTAATATGTTCCACGGGCCTGACGACCCCTACAATCCCCCCTTTGGTCTCAGGACTGGGATTTTATCATAGTCCTTGAGAGCAACAGAAGACGGTGTCCATGTGTCCGTAGTCCATCAGAGTCCAACAGTCCTGATAACATAAACAGTTCATATAGGCTTTGGCATCTGGACAAACATAAAGGCTTTGAGCATCTGGGCAGATGACGTTTCTACTCTTGTGTAAACTAAGTAATGGTTAAAGAAACATTCAAACATTTCAAAATTTCACATTTTCAAGTATACATTTTAACACATTTCAAACGCATTTCAAGTATACATGGAAAGGGAAGAAAGGGTGTTAGTCATATGGTTAACAAGCCTATTCTTTGGAAAGGTTAGTGGCAGCATGTGGTGTAAGAGTACGGCAGAGAGTACAGCACTTGAAACTGTCAGATACGTTGACTATAGAGTCAAGCTTGGTTTGTCATGTTTGTATGTGTTGTACAGCATGTATGCAATGTCTGCCGTGATGATCCAGTCACTGAAGAGGAGTCTCAAGTAACCAGACTGATGGAGTGTCCTAAATCAAATGACTGCCTGCCTACCGATGTCATCATTGTTACAAAGACTAAGTCTAAACAACAAAATGGCATAATGCAAGCAGCATAAAACAAAAATACCAGTGGATGTTTATACTTCCAGGTTATGTTAATAAGCCAAATAAACACAATGTCAGATTGCAAGGTTAGGGTTAGACAGTGAGAACTGCTAGGAACGTGAAAAACGACCCCTGTAGCTCTTAGGCTGAAAGTTTTTCTTGACTCTTGGCTCAGGAAGGTGGTCAGAGATGCTGTCATCCTCTGACGAGGCCGTTGAGTAGACACTGTGAGTGTCTGAGAAGTGGCACTGGCCATGAACATAACAGTCACGTTCTGTGTCCCTGTAAGGCGAATTGCCACCCCCCTTTGTTTTGTTGTGAGGGCGGTCTTTTAAAACTTTCAAACTACTGGTTCAAGCGGCGTGGCTTTGCATGCTTTCAGGCTTGGGCCTGACAACAGTTTCCCAAGTCACTTGTGTCATTTTACGGATTTCTTGCATAGATGGGTTACGCTGACGGGTCATGAGTGCCACATGAGTGCGTATACATGGATGCAGATTGTGCAAGAATAAGGACTTGAAATTTGGGTCTTCCTCTAAGCCTGGTGCATTCTTGCCCTGAAAATAAGCTTGCCTCAAGCGATTGTAAAACTCTCTGGGATGTTCTAATCAATGATGTTTAACCTGGAGAGCTGCAATCATGGCAGATGTATGATCAACAAAAAGAGAATACTCTTCGGTCAGTTCTTGACAAAGCCGAACAAAGTTGTCTCTTATACTGAAAGGCTGTGATTGTATGAATCTGCGGACAGACCTTGAGGTAGTCTTCCAGATCAGCTTAATTTTCTCCCGCTGGGTAGCATGGGGCAAGTCAGAGAGACTGAGTTCTATCTGTCTCAGATAATTATCAATGTTGTGATCGCAGTTGTCTGGATCAAAATGTTCAATGTCGTTGGCCATCAGCTCTAGCTTTTTAAGGCGAAGACCTTTTGGAGTCTTCTCAGGAGAAGGTGAGACTAAGCCAGCATTGACATGAGCTTGTTCACTACACTGTCTTTGTTGTCCTCTCTCTGGCTGAGAGGCTGAAACCGAATAAAATTCATCACTCTCCTGATGGAAAGGGGATGAGACTAAATATTCAGAAGGCGTTCTGGTCCCCCCTTTGGAGGGATAAGCAGGGCTGAAGGTTCCATGTTCCTGTTGCCGAGAAGAAGGGCTGGTACGCTGAGAATGCTGGGCAGAACACTGCTCTTTGTCATAAGTGGGACACTGGGCTTGTGAAGGTCTCAAAGTGTTGGAAGGTTCACTGCAGACCCGTTCACTTCTATGTCCTCTGGTGGAGTACTCCAACATATCTGAATAACCCTGAGAATCTATGGCTGAACCAGCAGATGAGGGTGGATCACAGTAACCAGAATCAAGGCTGGACCTCCCTTTCCCATTTTGGTGGGAAGAATGAACTATGCCAAAGGAAGACTGAACAGGTGGCACAAGATCAAACGGGGTTCCTGATCTATGACTAGGTGAGGTTTTGCTCTTAACCTGATCATCAGCGTTTCCTTGTACAAATGGAACATGTTCAGCAAGGGTGTCAGTCTGCTGAAACAACGATGAAGCCTTAAACAACTGTGGTTGGGTGAGTTGTTTGCTTCTAAGCTGGAATAGCTCCTCCTTGTGGGAGCAGAGGTCAGATTCTGCAGAATGCAGATCTTCTAAGTGGCGCATTGCTTTCCTATTTGCAGTCTTGACCTCATGGATGAGACTAGCATTCTGCGCTCTAAGCGTTATTTCCTCCATCTGAGCTGCATTGCTCTGGGTGGCAAGGCTAGTTTGCCTGTGGAGGTTCTGAAGTAATTTGGACGCGGTGAATGCATCATACTTCTCTGTAAGTAAGGAGTTTATTTCGTCCCTACACTCACTGAAGTTCAAGTTATTAATAAACTCCAGGTAACCAGGCGCTAGGCTTTGTGCTACAGTAGACATAAACTGTTCTACCATAAGGCTCTCCATTGTTGTGGTACAATTTGAGGGCAATGTAGCTTAAAAGGTTTCTCAGTGAGAAAACTGACAGGGATGGCTATGGTGTTGCAGCGGCAAGCACCTTGCAGTGTAGCTGGGTCAGTACACTAGCCTAACCAAAACAGAGTGGCTTGTTCACACTCTTAGAGGGGTAACTATCTATAGTACAGGGTAGCTACAGCACCACCTTGTGGCCTCAGTTACAATAGTATTGGTGGTTGACCACCAAGAATAACGCAAGCTTAACTGTGGGGACAATAACAACTTTGCGGCACATATAGCTTACTGGTTTCTGCCACAAGCCAGACTACGTAGTAGAGCTTATAGCTTGGCAGTACACAACTTCTTGGGTTCACATGAGCTGAAACACAGGGCAGTAACAGCTAAGCGGTACAATGCTTTTCAATTCATTCATTCACTCACTCAAGTTGGAATACATGGAAGAAACAGCTTTGGGTACAAACTCTATGGCTTCAGTTAGCTTCACAGGGCCGTCAGCACGCTGTGGCTGAATTAAAGAAGCAGTTGAATTAAGGCGGTTAATTCTAACAGCTGAACTAGTACTGAATATTGTAGTATTCAAGTACTGGACAGAAACTCTGCCAGTTTCTGTAGAGAGGGCTTCACTGGACTGGCTGACAGCAATAGCAAGCAATGGATGGCAACACTATCAAGGCTTAATGGGCATTAGTACACGAGTGATGGTTATCACTAAATTCTCTCTTAACATGTAAGCTTAACTAGTTGAAATTTCTCAAACCACCATCACCAAAATGTACTTTTTGTAAGCACAACTGAAATGCTACTCCTGTGGCAGGCTTTAGGTAATCAAGCGTCAAAACCTAGGGGCAGGTCTAAGAATTTATAAATTCTTTTAATTTCAGAATTGACCAGAAATGTTACCTGGTAGACCTAGGATTGCTAAGCAAACTGAATTCTTGTCTGTTATTGCAACAATATTACAGAAGCCAACAATGCCATTCCTCACACGGGGCACCAAAAAATGTAGGTACAATTGCAGTCCTCACACGGGGCACCAAAAGATGTAGGTACAATTGCAGTCCTAACACAGGGACACCAAAAGATGTAGGTGTGATAGGATTAATAAATCAGTCTCATAAATCAGTCTCATATAATTTATTAACCATTAATCTTAGTTGTTTAATTAACAAAATATTGAACACCCAAATTAATGGTTAATAAATTATATGAGACTGATTTATGAGACTGATTTATTAATCCTATCACACCTACATCTTTTGGTGTCCCTGTGTTAGGACTGCAATTGTACCTACATCTGAAATGGATTCCAATAAAATTCCAGGGGAGAGTCCAAACCTGTTGCTGTGATTATGAATAGAAGGTTGTGAGGTTTGTTAATCCAAGTGAGTGTGATGCTTTTGCACTGGATGTGAAAGAATGATCTTACACTCTGTCTCCAGAAGAAATCCTGGTACCAGCCCAACAGAACCAGTACCAGTTCTGTCGACATTATTAGGTCTGTTTAGTGGAGCCATTTATGCTGTTGCTTTATGACACAGCACAGAAGAATCTCAAACCACAGTGTTCAACCTCAAAAGATTTGAAAATGTCTCAAAAATGAGTGTGAAAACTGTCAGTTGTTTGTCATAATGAACTTGGTTTTGTGTCACTGTGCAGTGGGTTTTCACTGTGCAGTGGGTTTTCACTGTGCAGTGGGTTTCACTGTGCAGTGGGTTTTCACTGTGCAGTGGGTTTTCACTGTGCAGTAGTGCCTTCCTCCTGAGAAGTAAGTGCCCAGAGATGAGGCAAAGTTTAGTCCGTCTGAATATCTGAGAACCCAATGCCCATTCAGGACAGGATATACACAGTAGAGCAATTTGTCCTCTGTTTGTTGCTGAACATGTTTAAAACTCTTCCTGTGAGAAACTCAGGTGTGCATTAGAATAACAAAGAAACTGTCATTGGAAAAAAGGGTTTTTTATCAGGTTATGGTTTGGGCCATGTCAGATGGGCTGAAGTAGAAATTCTATTATAAAAGAGAGAAATTTCGTTGAGTGACAGCATGTTGAAAAGGGTTAATTCTCTTTTAAATCAGGTGACACTGACTGAGTCATGTATTCACAGAAATGAGATTAATAATGTTTTAAATGGAACATTGTAACATTTTAAAAAGAAAGAAAAATGGGTTAGGGTTAGGGTTTGAACAGTGCCAGTTTAAAATAATCTGAAGGATTACAATTGAACAGTGCCAGTTTAAAATAATCTGAAGTATTACAATTGAACAGTGCCAGTTTAAAATAATCTGAAGGATTACAGTTGAACAGTGCCAGTTTAAAATAATCTGAAGTATTACAATTGAACAGTGCCAGTTTAAAATAATCTGAAGTATTACAATTGAACAGTGCCAATTTAAAATAATCTGAAGTATTTTACAATTTCAGAAACTGTCCAGCAGGTGGTGGTAAAACATGTTACAGTTTTTCTAAAATTAATCTGTAAATTTAATCTAATTTGTAAAATCACCAGTAAAGCAGAAGTGGTCACCTACAGCTAAAAAAGGTAAAACAGTATGATTAATTTCCCTCATATGTCCAGTTTATATCATAGTTTTATATTTTTTCTCATTCAAAAGTCTGAACATTCTGCCTGAAAAGAATATGCCATGTCTTAAGCATGTTTCAGCAGTGAACAGAGAGAGTGTATGTGTGCGCACTCATGAGAGATAGAGAGAGAGTGTATGTTTGCTCCTCTCATTTCCTCACGTGTGTGTGTGTGTGTGTTAAATCATAGTGCATGTAATGGATTTTTTGAAGGTTTGCTCTCTGGGGTGTTTGATGGACACATCTCCACTGCTGCTCCCCCTTCGCTGACGCTGATGCTGTGTGTGTCTCTCCTGTTTCAGACCTGAGTTCACACACACACACACACACACACACACACACAGTTATATAGACATATATAGATATACGCAAACTGCCTGGCAAGGTTTGGGCACACATAACTTTGGAAATTGCTTTTAGTAAAGAAGTTTGCTTTCTTGGTTTGCAGTAACTTAACACATTAAAGTCTTACTAGCTTTACATAGAGAAAAAGAATATCTCATGTGCAAGTATGTGTCACAGTAAGTGAAGAACAACTAAACTGTATGTTCATCAAAAAAAATCCTCTATCAGCTCTAACCGCTGCACACCCTGGACCACCATTACACGAACAGTAAGGCCTCGTATAAGGCCACTCCCTGCCCCAGCCTGGGCAGTCAGACCACCCCTGCCTGTTCCTGGCCCAAGCCTATAGACTCCTCATAAAACATGAGAAACCAGCAATAAAGACAGTCACTGTCTGGCCAGAGGGAGCTGCCTCTGAAGTCCAGAACCCCTGGTCGACCAGAAACCCTGGACGACCAGCCCATGACGCAGTGTTAAAGACAGGAAACTGCGAGGCCAAGAGCACAGCCAGAGCTAACCTCAAAAAGGTCATCAGAACGGGCAAACATAACTACACCCTATGAATAGAGGACCACTTCCACAATAAGTCCGATCCCCGGCGCATGTGGCAAGGCATTCAGAACTTCACAGACTACAAAAGCTCCAACACATGCTCCACTGTCCAGACAAACTAAATCTCTTCTATGCCCACTTCAACAAAGTCAATACCGACCCAGCCACCAAAACCCCCACCCATCCAGGAGACTATGCAGAGGTCAGAGGATCACTACGCAGAGTGAGCACGCAGAAGGCTCCTGGCCCAGACGGCATACCGGGACCAGTCCTCCAGGAATGCTCTGACCAGCTGGCTGAGATCTTCACCACAATATTTAACCTCTCACTGTCCCAGTCCATAGTCCTCACATGCCTCAAGACCACCTTTATTATCTCCGTCCCCAAGAAATCACCACACACACGTCTGAATGACTACCGACCCATAGCCCTCACCCCCATTGCCATGAAGTGCTTTGAGAGATCCTTGAGTGGTTCTGGCCCACATCAAAGACACTACCCCCCCCCCCCCCCCCCCCCCACACACACACACACACACTCGACCCACATCAATTTACCCACCGTCCCAAAAGGTCTATGGAGGACGCCATTGACACTGCCCTGACCCATCTGGAACATAAAACCACATACATCCGGACGCTGTTCATTGATTACAGCGCCGCCTTCAACACCATCATCCCCTCCAAGCTAACCACTAAACTCTTCTCCCTTGGCCTTAATCCGCCCCTTTGCAACTGGTCCCTGGACTACCTGACCTGAAGACCTCAGTCTGTTAGGTCAGACAACCAAATTTCCTACGATGTGGGACTTTAAATAGAATCTTGAACCACACCTCCTCCACCCTGACCCTCAGCACAGGTGCCCCCCCCTCTGCTCCCTCTTTACCCACAACTGCCTGCCAAGTCACCGCTCCAACTCAATAATAAAGTTCACGGATGACACCACAGTTTTAGGCCGAAACACTAACAACGACGAGACAGCCTACAGGGACGAGATCCTGCACCTCACATCATGGTGAGTCTCAAACAATCCCGTCCTCAGTGTGCAGAAGACGAAGGAGCTGATCGTGGACTTCAGAAAGTCCAAAAGCTGCAGACACTCCCCCATATATATCAACAGGGTCAAAGCGCGTGTCCCGAGCTTTACATTTCTTGGAGTCCACGTCAATGAGGACCTCTCCTGGTCATCAAACACCCACTCCCTCGTGAAGAAGGCCCAACAACGGCTGCATTTCCAGCAGAGGCTGAGGAGTGTCCGTCTGTCTCTCAAAATACTCACCAATTTCTACTGCTGCACCATCGAGAGCGTCTTCACCAGCTGCATCTCAGTGGATTACGGTAACTGCACATCAGCGGATCAGAAAGCCCTGCAACGGGTTGCCAAGGCGGCCTAGCGTATCTCCAGTACCCGGCTCCCAACCATAAAAGACATTTACCATAAACACTATCTGTAAAGAGGTCTCAGCATCAGCAGAGATCCCACTCACCCCAACCACAGCCTGTTCTCCCCCCGCCCTCTGGGAGGCACTACAGGAGTCTCAGAGCCTGCATTACCTTGCTCAGAAACAACTTCTTCTAGTGCATCTCAGGCCTCCATTTCTCTTTTTGTCCCTGTTGCAGCCACTACTGTCTTTTCTATGAATTCCATTTAAAGACATTTTTAGTTTCTTAGCTATTTGTCAATAAGACTAACCATCACTTCTTAACACAACTACAGACTGATGTGTTTCAGCGGGAAACTGTCTACATTATGTCATTTTGCTTTACAAAAGGTGTAGAACTAAAGGAATGAAGGATGAAAAAGAAGAACAAAACAAAAAAACGAATAAATATCCTCCACCCTTTCTCTACGTCAGCACTCATCAGTGGCTTTCTATCTCTAAAACCCTTCTATTGTCTAAAACACCTTTGGGACATAAGACGTTCAAAATGTGCTTTCAGCAACTTTTCAGAAAAAGGAAACTGTCGGGTCCAAGGAAGAGACAGCGATGAGCATGAAGCAAAGTTTGTATATATATGTATCAGAAAATAATTCTGAGGTTAATAAAAAACCTAATTTTTCTTACTTAATTGAAAGCAAAAGAGAGAAAAAAACAAACAGTATCCAGGCAATATTAAAAAAGACAACTTGTCCGCAAACTTTTCACGGCTTACACGCACACATGTCTACGTCAGGTTCCCATGGAATTGCCTGTATTGCACTAGACTATTTTACATTTAAGGACAGACCTTGAACTGTTCCTTTGGATCCTCCATCCGACGCTGAGACACACAGGTCACCGGGAGGAGTTTCCTGGAGTGTTTATTTAAAAAAAAAAAAAAAAAAGAATCAGATTTAAAACATAGTTTTTTTCGACGGATTTTCTGACAGAGGAAAATTAAACGGAGCGCTCGTGCTACATACCGTGTTTGTGGTGTTTTTTCTCTTTTCTTTGGGAAGACTGTCCAGGTACCTGCGGTAAATCGCACGAGGGCAGTTTGTAGTGTGGCGCCAATTCAGTTATTAAGTGTCAAATCAGTTATAAAGTGACCGTTGGTTCTTTTTCAGATCCTCATTTATATTTCTTATATATGACATATATTTCAATCTCAGTTTACAAACGGGCAAATAAAATTACACAAATTCTGTAAACGAACTTCCAATAGCCAAGCCATCATTAACGAGATAAGAATATACTGACTGTTATAGCTAAAAAGACTTGAATATCATATCTACCTCTTCAAGTAAGAGTTAGCATCGGCTCCTGCCGTTGCAGAGGCACCAGAAGAAATAGGCATACTCTAACGTTAAGTATCACATTGTAAGAACAAAACGAACCGAAGGAACTGTCTGAAAGCGTATTTATGAAGGAAAAAAAGAAAACCCAAAATCTTACTATAGACAGCAGAGTCACACAAATGGGTCAGAGCTACCTCTGTCAAGATTTAAAGTTTGTTCAATGAAACTGTTTGGTGCACATTTTCAGTTCACAGCCAAATGGGGGAGGGGGTGTTTGTTAATGTCTCCATAGAAACCGGAGCCTCGTATTTGTGTTACGAGACAATTCCTCACTCTTTAACTTTGAAAAGCACGCACCCTTATTTCTTAGCGCATGCATTTTGAAATGATGCATAGACTTATTTTATGAGGGTGATCGCCTTGAGTCAAGTGCTAAGATTTCAGCACTGTTTCTGAAACATAGCTTTACGCACTTACGGTATTATTTGCACAGAACAAGTATGACCATTTTCAAAAAACTGCAAAGAGCTTGAATAAAAACGAATGTAAAAAACACAGTTTACTTAGTGTTACATAAACCGTTTTGGGCATTGCTCTACTGTAAGCGGAAGCCCCCTGTCGGTCTGTCGGAAGTGGTGTTGTTCCAGCTGTTATTGTTGACAGACGGAGATTTTTAACGGGAAGATGGCGGTGTCCCGTCGCTCGTCGCAGCAGCAGAGTGCCCTGCAGTCACCGCCGCGGACAGCTGCCATTTCCTCACCCTCTCCAGACTCACAAGTCGTCGTGGAATCGGTAGCTATGATTGCTTCGGTGAACGGTCAGGAATGCGGTGGGGTGACCGAAACAGCCGCGGCCTCACCAGAGCGGCCCGCTCCGGCACTCGGTGGCTCCAGTTGCGGTAGTAT
>NC_044508.1:187500-192500 GCF_902362185.1 Chanos chanos | reverse complement strand
TACTCTATCAGTATAACTGATTAATACTCTATCAGTATAACTGGGTAATAATGTATCAGTGTAACAGGGTAATAATGTATCAGTGTAACGGGGTAATAATGTATCAGTGTAACGGGGTAATAATGTATCAGTGTAACTGATTAATACTCTATCAGTATAACTGGGTAATACTCTATCAGTATAACTGATTAATACTGTATCAGTGTAACGGGGTAATACTGTATCAGTGTAACGGGGTGATAATGTATCAGTATAACAGGGTAATAATATATCAGTGTAATGGGGTAATACTGTATCAGTGTAACAGGGTAATAATGTACCAGTGTAACAGGGTAATAATATATCAGTGTAACGGGGTAATACTGTATCAGTGTAACAGGATAATAATATATCAGTGTAACAGGGTAATAATATATCAGTATAACAGGGTAATAATATATCAGTGTAACGGGGTAATACTGTATCAGTGTAACAGGGTAATAATATATCAGTGTAACAGGGTAATAATATATCAGTGTAACGGGGTAATACTGTATCAGTGTAACGGGGTAATACTGTATCAGTGTAACGGGGTAATACTGTATCAGTATAACAGGATAATAATATATCAGTGTAACAGGATGATACTGTATCAGTGTAACAGGGTGATAATGTATCAGTATAACAGGGTAATAATATATCAGTATAACAGGGTAATAATATATCAGTGTAACGGGGTAATACTGTATCACTGTAACAGGGTAATAATATATCAGTGTAACAGGGTAATAATAGATCAGTGTCACGGGGTAATACTGTATCAGTGTAACAGGGTAATAATATATCAGTGTAACAGGGTAATGATATATCAGTGTAACGGGGTAATAATGTATCAGTGTAACAGGGTAATAATGTATCAGTGTAACAGGGTAATAATGTATCAGTGTAACAGGGTAATAATGTATTAGTGTAACGGGGTAATAATGTATCAGTGTAACGGGGTAATAATGTATCAGTGTAACTGATTAATACTCTATCAGTATAACTGGGTAATACTCTATCAGTATAACTGATTAATACTCTATCAGTATAACTGGGTAATAATGTATCAGTGTAACAGGGTAATAATGTATCAGTGTAACAGGGTAATAATGTATCAGTGTAACAGGGTAATAATGTATCAGTGTAACGGGGTAATAATGTATCAGTGTAACTGATTAATACTCTATCAGTATAACTGGGTAATACTCTATCAGTATAACTGATTAATACTCTATCAGTATAACTGGGTAATAATGTATCAGTGTAACAGGGTAATAATGTATCAGTGTAACGGGGTAATAATGTATCAGTGTAACGGGGTAATAATGTATCAGTGTAACTGATTAATACTCTATCAGTATAACTGGGTAATACTCTATCAGTATAACTGATTAATACTGTATCAGTGTAACGGGGTAATACTGTATCAGTGTAACGGGGTGATAATGTATCAGTATAACAGGGTAATAATATATCAGTGTAATGGGGTAATACTGTATCAGTGTAACAGGGTAATAATGTACCAGTGTAACAGGGTAATAATATATCAGTGTAACGGGGTAATACTGTATCAGTGTAACAGGATAATAATATATCAGTGTAACAGGGTAATAATATATCAGTATAACAGGGTAATAATATATCAGTGTAACGGGGTAATACTGTATCAGTGTAACAGGGTAATAATATATCAGTGTAACAGGGTAATAATATATCAGTGTAACGGGGTAATACTGTATCAGTGTAACGGGGTAATACTGTATCAGTGTAACGGGGTAATACTGTATCAGTATAACAGGATAATAATATATCAGTGTAACAGGATGATACTGTATCAGTGTAACAGGGTGATAATGTATCAGTATAACAGGGTAATAATATATCAGTATAACAGGGTAATAATATATCAGTGTAACGGGGTAATACTGTATCACTGTAACAGGGTAATAATATATCAGTGTAACAGGGTAATAATAGATCAGTGTCACGGGGTAATACTGTATCAGTGTAACAGGGTAATAATATATCAGTGTAACAGGGTAATGATATATCAGTGTAACGGGGTAATAATGTATCAGTGTAACTGGGTAATACTGTATCAGTATAACAGGGTAATAATATATCAGTGTAACAGGGTAATAATATATCAGTGTAACGGGGTAATACTGTATCAGTGTAACGGGGTAATACTGTATCAGTGTAATGGGGTAATACTGTATCAGTGTAACAGGGTAATAATATATCAGTATAACAGGGTAATAATATATCAGTGTAACAGGGTAATAATATATCAGTGTAACGGGGTAATACTGTATCAGTGTAACGGGGTAATACTGTATCAGTATAACAGGGTAATAATATATCAGTGTAACGGGGTAATACTGTATCAGTGTAACGGGGTAATACTGTATCAGTGTAATGGGGTAATACTGTATCAGTGTAACAGGGTAATAATATATCAGTGTAACGGGGTAATAATGTATCAGTGTAACAGGGTAATAATATATCAGTGTAACGGGGTAATACTGTATCAGTGTAACGGGGTAATACTGTATCAGTATAACAGGGTAATAATATATCAGTGTAACGGGGTAATAATGTATCAGTGTAACAGGGTAATAATATATCAGTGTAACGGGGTAATACTGTATCAGTGTAACAGGGTAATAATATATCAGTGTAACGGGGTAATAATGTATCAGAATGACGGGGTAATACTGTATCAGTGTAACTGAGTAATAGTGTATCGGTTTAAAGGGGTAATACTGTATCGGTATACCTGGGTAATAATGTATCGGTATAACTGAGTCCTCTTAATAAAACTCTTTGCTTTGTTTTGCCTTTTTTGTGCGTTTGTTGATCAGTCTACATCACAGAAAATGCTGGTAAGTTTGTTTTGACAGCAAAAATCAGTTTGATTGGCACCTCTGTGATTTTTTCATTTTGTTTTTAATCAATTTTTGTTTGAAAATATCCTTAAAATCATTCACGTGCTAGCTCTCACCTTGATTGCGCAGAAACCTGGTTTTTGTTGTTGTTGTTTTCTTTTTTTGTTGTTGTTTGTGTTTGATGGTCACGATTCATCTTTTGATGAACGCCTCTGTTTGGGGTGTGCAGGTGTGGACCCAGCTACTCTCCATTTGATGAAGAGTTCTGGTTTGTCCATTCTGACCATAGCCCCTCACCCAGTGTGATTAATGCCAAATGAATATTAATGATATCGTTTGATCATTTGGCTAAATCATTAGATTTGAAGCATGCTTTGCAACCCTGAAAGATGTTTTGTCATGTAGTAATCTACCAAGTATAAAAATGTCAAAACGTGTCTTGTTTTGGCTCTGTGAATGTAGTTTTATGGGACCCCTGTGTGTTTGTGCTATTGTGTGTCTGGTTTAAATGACACTTTTCTCTCATCGGCTGTTATTAACTCTCTGCATGTCTGCACACGCTGCCACCACGCTCTCTCCTCCTGTTCTTCGCTTTTCTGCGTGAATGTGGGAAATGATGACTGGGATCATGTCATGCTGAACCTGCATCTTCAGGTTTTGATTTACGAAATGTTTATGATTGACTGGAGTATGTTCTCATTCCCAAAACCTGCACACCCACATAAAGTCTGTGCACTAAGTGTTTTCAAGTACACACACACACACACAAATAGCCAAATTTACCAAAGGTGCGCTGATGGTTTGTGTTTAAAGCTGTGTATCAAACTAAAAACATCAGAGCAGCTGTTTTTTCTCCCTTCACCTGTCCGACATGTCAGTCCACTCACATAGGTCACCAGTTTATATAACCATCCATATATGGTTATATACATTGGTGACCTGTTCAGCCATATATGGTTATATAAACTGGTGACCTGTTCATCCATATATGAAGAGGTCACCAGTTTATATAACCATATATGGAAGAACAGGTCACCAGTTTATATAACCATATATGGAAGAACAGGTCACCAGTTTATATAACCATGCATGAACAGGTCTTTGCCCCCCAGCACAGCACACTGGCACATGGGATTTCAGCCAGTGCACAGTTTTAAGTTTGAAACCTCAGCAAACCCATAGTAAATCTGGACATAAGTCTGAATTCCTGACTTTGGGTGTGATGATGTGAGGCACAGAAGACTCTCCGTGAAACCCTGCGGCCGGAGCAGAGAGAAGAGCTCACCGTTCTCATTAAAGGAGTTCTGTGTTTCTCTGTCTGTCTCATTTTGTTTTAGATACATACAGTACAGCTTGGTGGCGTTTACTGTCACCTAATTGAAGCAGCTGTTTTGTGAAGATGAGTTTGATCACTGTGCTGTCTAAAGTGCTAAATGATTTCTGAGGGAATCAAAAGGACAGTGTTATTTACACCAGGTTTGACCTCGGGTGTCTTTGTAGGTTTGTAACAGACGATACTGATCCTGTGTGTGTGTTTTGTTGTGGTTGTGTGTTTTTGACAAACGGTTTGTATTTTTCAGTCAACTCCTCTTCACCTGGCAGCAGGTTATAACCGCGTTCGCATCGTTCAGCTGTTACTGCAGTATGGTGCTGATGTCCATGCCAAGGACAAAGGGTGAGTTACACCACACACCACACCCTGACCCCAACCCTATACCCTAAGCTTAACCTCAACCCTGACCCTATACACGAACCCTATACCCTAACCTTAACCTAAACCCCTGACCTCAGCCTAAACTAAACCCTAAACCCTAATGCCTCTGGTTTGAAACACTGGATGTGATCAGTGTCACTGACATACAATAATACGATATTTCATTCAGTTATTTTAATTTTACGTAAAACGTTTGCAGATTTTTGTCTGTTATGTTTTATGATTTGATCTTAATCATATGTGTAGCTGTGTTTATCCACTATATAGAACTTATCTGTAATTAGTGAATGTATTGATCTATATTTTCTGTGAATATGTATATACATGTGCTGTCTCTATTTTCTGTGGATGATTTTTGAGTTGGGCAATAGGTCACA
>NC_044508.1:170000-182500 GCF_902362185.1 Chanos chanos | reverse complement strand
GAGCTATTTTTTTCTCTCTGATTATTTTCCTTTTAAGTGGGGCCACATTATCTAAGGTGTTGCGGAATGTTAACTCTAAAGATTCAGTTGCCTGATCAAGTTCTGTGGGGTGTGACAGTGTTCCAATCAAAGTTGATAACTCTGGGAGATTATTGATAAAGTTCTGCGTAGTAGCTGGCGTAAACGTATGTTTATTATGATAGTGTGGTGAGGTGCATATATTATTACTAAGAAACATTTTGAATGAGATAAGATAATGATCTGAGATAGCTTCAGATTGTGGAAATGTGACTATACTTCCTACATTTAATCCGAGTGTTAGTATAAGATCGAGGGTGTGGCCACCATTATGAGTGGGCCCTATGACCGTCTGATTAATCCCTACTGAATCTAGAATGGACACGAACGCTGTTCTCAGAGGGTCCTGTGGGTTATCAAAATGAATGTGAAAGTCTCTGACAATTAGAGCTTTGTCTAAAGAAATAACAAGGTTTGAGATAAAATCTGCAAATTCACAGAGGAATTCAGAGTACGGCCCAGGGGGTCTATAGATAATAATTAGTGTGATAGACTGGGTAGACTTATTTTTTGTGGCTACATATGTTATGTTTGTATAAAGAACTTCAAACGCATTGAATTTATGTAGAGGTTTTTGTATGATGCCTAGGTTATCATTATAAATAACTGCAACGCCTCCTCCTCTGCTAGTTAGACGAGGCTGGTGTATATAACTGTATCCGGGAGGACTAGCTTCATTTAATGCGACGTACTCATTTGGTTTGATCCACGTTTCTGTTAAACACAGTACATTAAACTCCTGATCAGTAATAATTTCATTGACAATGAGCGCTTTAGGTGTAAGAGATCCAATATTTAACAGTCCTAGCTTTAGATCAAAGGTGTTGGCTGGACATTCAGTATGATATAAATCTATGTTAATCAGATTACTAGAACAAATTCTCTGAGTGTTTCTACATTTTCGTAAAGGTCGGGGAACAGACACAGTCTCAATATAGTTTAACCTGGGTGACGACTCTGTGCAGCTAGCAGACGGTCGGTTTAGCCTGCTTGTCTGCTCCCTGGCCTTGGCTCTGGATTGTCACGGACTAACTGTTCTGAGACTATGCGCTATGTAGTAATCTCAGAGTTTTAGTAATCTCTGACTGACGAAGGCGTATATCGTTAGCTCCTACATGAAAAACTATCTTAGAAAACCTGTGCTTACTTAACACTTTAAGATTACTTGCTATGTCCGGCGCCCTGGCTCCCAGTATACAGCTAACTAAGGCTGCTGGTGCCCCTAAAGGTCTAGCTAATTTCACGTGCCGTAAAATGGAATCTCCTATAACCAGAGCTCTTTCAGGTTTCTCAGCGGGTGTTTCACTGAGGAGGGCAAACCTGTCTGACACGTGAAGCGGGGAGTGGTGTGTCTCTCGTGGGCTAGCCTTAGCGTTAGCTTTGGTTTTGCACTTATGCCGCCGAGTCGTCACCCATTCGCCCCGCTGTGAGGGCTCTGGTGCCGGAGTCGGGGAGCTGCTAACTCTTCCTGAGCCATCCACACACACACATATATATACATACACACACACACACACACACATATATATACATACACACACACACACATATATACATACACCCACACACACACACACATATATGTGTGTGTGTGTGTATATATATATATATATATGTATGTATGTATGTATATGGTATATATGGTACTCTCAGCACACTTCACCATGTCTGGTACTGCTTTCCCTGCTACCAGCTGCCACACAGGGTGCCTTCTGTGAGGCAAATACAGACACACACACACACACACACACACACACACACACACACACACAACACACACACACACAGACACACACACAACACACACACACACAGACACACACACACACACACACACACACACACAGACACACAGACACACACACACACACACAACACACACACACACACACACACAACACAGGTTTCCAGAGCTTTTGCTGATGTCTGGGATCTGAGAATACTGATTGTAATATCACGTTATGTAGACTACATATTAATAAATTGTGTACATGGTACAGTAGGGTGCTTTTTGAACAGTGTTCAGGTTTTGTGTTAATTGTAAAATGTGTCGCCTAAATTTTTTTGCATGTGTGTCTCAGATGAGTTCAGAGGGCACTCGCTGCTACAAGCGGCACGTGAAGCAGATGTTGCGAAAGTGAAAAAGAGTGTTCTGGAAATCATCAGCTTCAAACATCCCCACTCTCACGACACTGCACTGGTATGACTCTTCCACAGAGACGAACGCACAGAGGCTGCTACACATTGTCAAACACACCTTAAATGATTTATTTTCATATATATTTATATATTTACTCGCACAGTGACGATTTGTTTGGTATATATTTGTGTTGGTAGCACTGTGCTGTGGCCTCATCCCATCCTAAACGGAAACAGGTGACGGAGCTGCTGCTGAGGAAAGGAGCCAATGTCCATGAGAAGAACAAGGAGTGAGTTCAGAACTAGACACCTCCTCACACGCGTAAAACAGCATGTATTCAGTTCAGAACCGGACACCTCCTCACGCGAGTAAAACAGCATGTATTCAGTTCAGAACTGGACACCTCCTCACACGAGTAAAACAGTATGTATTCAGTTCAGAACTGGACACCTCCTCACACGAGTAAAACAGCATGTATTCAGTTCAGAACTGGACACACCCTCACACAACTAAAACAGTATGTATTCAGTTCAGAACTGGACACACCCTCACACAACTAAAACAGTATGTATTCAGTTCAGAACTGGACACCTCCTCACACGAGTAAAACAGCATGTATTCAGTTCAGAACTGGACACCTCACACAAGTAAAACAGCATGTATTCAGTTCAGAACTGGACACCTCCTCACACGAGTAAAACAGCATGTATTCGGTTCAGAACTGGACACCTCCTCACACGAGTAAAACAGCATGTATTCAGTTCAGAACTGTATTGAGAATGCCTCAATAATTCAAATTCAGCTTTTGAATTTGAATTGAAATAGTAGACCACAAATAGAATTTAAATAAATACAACTGAATGTAGTTAAATTCATTGAAAATTCCAATTTTCAATTTCCATTACATGTGTTTATAGTATCATATGTATATAGTATCATATATATAATGTTTAATATCAGTTTTGAAGTGATTGGTTTAAATTGTTGCATTAAGTTGTTAAATGAATAGTCAAAAATAACACTTGTTTGTAAATGTGTGACAATATTTAATCAGTTTTGAAGTGCATAGGAAAAATACATTTCCCAGAATGCTGAGCACTTTAACTCAACTTAAGTTCACTCAGATGCCTTCATAAACTAAACACATTTAAGAGTCTGTCTTTGGTAAACAGGCTCCTCCACCGTATTTGTAAACACAGAAACGAGAGCATCCGATGTGGCTTTCGATGACTGTTCAGGTAGAGAATATTTATCATAAAGCGCCACAAAACGGTTCACAAAACGTGGCTTTAGAGCCGAGACGCATGAGGCGCTTTCGCACCGGAGGAACTTTTCCATAGTTCTTAGAACTGTTGGAGAAAGTACCCCCTTTTTCGCGTGTTCGCACCGCAGGAACTTAGAACGATCATGGTTCTTAGAACGCTGTTTTGAGCTTTTTTTTTTTTTGAGCTTTTTTTAGCTCCTACTACAGGGTAGGGCCTTTCGCAGCGCAATAGGAACCTTGTGACCATAGGCGCTTTCGGACCGAACAGTTCAAGGGTCTAATTCGATAGGAACTACCCCCTGGGGAGCTTCCCCTAGAACTACATTCGTTCTAGGGCCTTTTTTCTGTTTGCTTTTGCACCGCCAGTAGGAACGCTGAAGTGACGTAAGCCGGCCGACGGTACAGCAGCTAAGAGCTGTTGTTTACGACTAACCAGGATAGCTGCACATTTTGAAGTACAAATTTAGTGACTTTTAAGACCTTTTAAATGCCTCCAAAAGGAAAAAAAGAACCATTACTGCGGCAAAAGAAATCGACAAACTAGACTACAGTATACGCAATGAGTTTTATTGAATTTGAATGACAGAAATAACTGCCCTCTCATTAACGAAAATAAAACTGAATGGCGATAGACCCAGTCCAATGGAAAAAATAATTTCCTAATGCATTTATGCATTTACCACCGCAGTAGCAGTGAATGACTTGATGGGCATAGTACTTTAAGGGTGCTAGCATAGCGCTTGTGCCTGACCCTTGCTCGCGGCATCGTGTTTTTTTTCCCCCCTTTTTCCCCGCCGCAGCCCTAAAATCGTAAGCTGGATAAACACATTCTTATTTTAAGTTAAAATGCGGATCACAGCCACACAAGCGGACACACAAGCACCTACCGAAGCAGAGTGTACGCTACCTCTTCAATGTACAAATATACATTGGACGTTGCAGAATGGTCATTGTTGGGGGATATAAAATACCGGTAAAATAAAACATAAAAACTATGTGCCCCCTCCTACAATTCCAGACATTTTGAGACATGAATATCAAAAGCTAAATGAAATACGTTCTAAGACTTTATATTTTGCACGGATCTTTAAAAATGGCAGTTGCAATCATCGTATACCTGCGTCTGGACCAATGGCTGTACACCTACGTCACAAGGTTCCTATTGTGCTGCGAAAGTACCTACCCTGAAGTAGGAGCTAAAAAAGCGCCTCAAAACAGCGTTCTAAGAACTATGATCGTTCTAAGTTCCTGTGGTGCGAACACGCGAAAAAGGGGGTACTTTCTCCAACAGTTCTAAGAACTATGGAAAAGTTCCTCCGGTGCGAAAGCGCCTCTAGATGTACAGCCATTGGTCCAGACGCAGGTATACGATGATTGCAACCGCCATTTTTAAAGATCCGTATAAAATATAAAGTCTAGAGCGTATTACATTTAGTTTTTGATATTCATGTCTCAAAATGTCTGGAATTGTAGGAGGGGGCACATAGTTTTTATGTTTTATTTTACCGGTATTTTATATCCCCCAACAATGACCATTTTGCAACGTCCAGTGTATATTTGTACATTGAAGAGGTAGCGTACACTCCGCTTCGGTAGGTGCTTGTGTGGCTGTGATCCGCATTTTAACCTAAAATAAGAATGTGTTTGTCCAGCTTACGATTTGATGGTGGCGGCGGGGAAAAGGGAAAAAACCACGATGCTGCGAGCAAGCGTCAGGCACAAGCGCTATGCTCGTGCCCGAAAAGTACTATATGCCCATCAAGTCATTCACTGCTACTGCGGTGGTAAATGCAGGAGGACATTTTTTTTCCATTGGACTAGGTCTATCACCATACAGTTTTATTTTCGTTAATGAGAAAGCAGTCATATGTTATCTAATGTGCACTCAATATTTCTGTCATTCAAATTCAATAAAACTGGTTAACTGTGTATACTGTGGTCTAGTTTGTCGATTTCTTTTGCCGCAGTAATGGCATTTTTTTTTACTTTCGGAGGTATTTAAAAGGTCTTAAAAGTCATTAAATTCGTACTTAAAAATGTTACGGCTTACGTCACTTCAGCGTTCCTACTGGCGGTGCGAAAACATACAGAAAAAAGGCCCATGAATGTATGCAGTTCTAGGGGAAGCTCCCCAGGGGGTAGTTCCTGTCAAATGAGACCCTAGAACTGTTCGGTCCGAAAGCGCCTATGGTTATTCATCCTCAGTGTAAGGACGGCCTCATTATGACTTCATAATCCTTTTTACATCCCAAAATAATGGACTGTAAGAAGGACTACGATTAAAATACTAAACAGTGATGACAAATCGCTATGTTGTTTTGTATCTGGTGGTGAGTGATCTGTTCAGGGAAGAAATTTGTTTTTAATTTCACTGAATGAAATTCACTTTTTGTCATTCAAATTGTAGTTCCAACTTTATGCTCTATGGACTGTGGCCAGTATATTTCAAATTCAGACTTGGGAGTTGAATGGGTGTCAACCCTGTTATCTATATGTATATCTGTGTTATCTGTATTATATAACTGCTTCTTTTTACCTGCGTCTCTATCTGTCTCTCGGTCTCCGTAGCTTCATGACAGCGTTCCACGTCGCTGCCGACAAAGCTCACAATGACGCGTTAGAGGTGTTACAGAAGCATGGCGCCATGGTAACAAAGCACACACACACGCACACACTCACGCACACACACACACACACACTCACACACTCACACTCACACTCAAACACACGCACACACACAGACGCGCACACACACACACTCACACACACGCCAGCTCACATACTCACTCACACACACACACAGTCACACTCACACACACACACTCACACTCACACACACAGACACACACACACACATACTCACACACACACTCACACACACACTCACACTCACACGCTCACACACACACTCACACTCACACGCACACACACACACACACACACACACAGTCACACTCACACACACACACTCACACTCACACACACAGACACACACACACACATACTCACACACACACTCACACACACACTCACACGCTCACACACACACTCACACTCACACGCACGCACACACACACACACACACACACACACAAAACACTCACACACACACACACACACACACCCACACACACACACTCACACTCACACTCACACTCAAACACACGCACACACACAGACGCGCACACACTCACACACACGCAAGCTCACTCACTCACACACGCACACACTCACACGCACGCTCACTCACTCACACATGCACATACTCACACACACGCACACACACGCACATACTCACACACACGCACACACTCACACACACGCACACACACGCTCTCACACTCACACACACACACACACACACACACACACACACACACACACACACACAAACGCACACACGCTCACTCACTCACATACTCACTCACACGCACACACACTCACACGCACACACACACACACACACACACACTCACACACACAGACACACACACACACATACTCACACACACACTCACACTCACACGCTCACACACACACTCACACTCACACGCACACTCACACGCACACACACACACACACACACACACACACACACACAAAACACACACACTCACATGGAATCTCTTCCATGGTTCAGTCAGTGTTTGTTTGTGTGTACGTGTGTGTGTGTTTGTACGCGTGTGTGTGTGTGTGTGTGTGTTTGTACGTGTGTGCGTGTGTGTTTGTGTGTGTGTGTTTGTGTGTGTGCAGGTGAATGCTGTCGACACATTAGGACAGACTGCACTGCACCGGGCAGCTCTCGCAGGACACATTCAAACTTGCCGGCTGTTGCTAGGATACGGGGCAGATCCATTGCTGGTGTCGCTGCAGGGCTTCACGGCAGCTCAGATGGGCAATGAGGCGATCCAGCAGATCCTGACTGGTCAGAAGAGTCAGCTTTGTTTGTCTTTTCTCTAACTGCTCTGTTTATCTGTTGCCTTCAGCTGAGAGTTTATGTACTTCATTCTCTCAGCGAATCCCGTCTCTTAAAGCCGCACGCTCAGTAAGTCAATGTCTGATTGGCTCAGGCGTTTCTTCTCTGCCAATCAGGGACCATGTTATTCCTCAAGAAAAAGACTATGTTAGTGACTAGAGTTATTCTGAGCACTGTTTCATCGGTAAATGTGAATGTGTGTCGGTGTGTGACCTAAATCCCTCATAGTTGAATCTTTGTTTGTTTGTTTGGTCAGAGAATATTCCGGTGGGTAACTCTGACATGGATTACCGGTTTTTGGAGGCAGCTAAAGCAGGAGACCTGGATACTGTGAAGGTCAGAGTCCAACACAACAGTGTCACTGCTTGTCTTTTGCCTCTTCCACATCCAGCTTTTCCCAGTGCATCCTCAGTCTCCTACCCAGTCTTCCTCCCAGTCTTTACTGATACACCAGTATACTTATTACTGTAAATCTGCCCAGGAAATGTTCAGTATGGAGTTTAATGTTCAGTATGGGGTTAGTGTTCAGTATGGAGTTTAATGTTCAGTATGGGGTAAGTGTTCAGCATGGTGTTTAATGTTCAGTATGGTGTTTAATGTTCAGTATGGGGTTAGTGCTCAGTATGGTGTTTAATGTTCAGTATGGAGTAAGTGCTCAGTATGGTGTTTAATGTTCAGTATGGGGTGAATGTTCAGTATGGGGTGAATGTTCAGCATGGGGTTAATGTTCAGTATGGAGTAAGTGTTCAGTATGGTGTTTAATGTTCAGTATGGGGTTAGTGCTCAGTATGGTGTTTAATGTTCAGTATGGTGTTTAATGTTCAGTATGGGGTAAATGTTCAGTATGGTGTTTAATGTTCAGTATGGGGTTAGTGCTCAGTATGGTGTTTAATGTTCAGTATGGAGTAAGTGTTCAGTATGGAGTAAGTGTTCAGTATGGGGTTAGTGTTCAGTATGGGGTGAATGTTCAGTATGGGATTAGTGTTCAGTGTGAGTCCCGACTGTTTGTCATACAGAAGATGTTGATTTCAGTGTATTTGTTGTATCTTCCAGCAACTCTGCTCTCCACAAAACGTGAACTGCAGGGACCTAGAGGGTCGTCACTCCACTCCGCTGCATTTTGCTGCTGGCTACAACCGTGTGGCCGTGGTGGAGTACCTGCTTCACCACGGGGCGGATGTTCATGCCAAAGACAAAGGGTAAATCCAGTCATCATACATCATATCACCTTAAACCTCTGTAGTGTCTGTCGCATGAAAAATACAAATGACATCAAACCCATGGGGCAGTCGTGGTCTAAAGGTTAGAGAACCGGGCTTGTGACTGGAGGGTTGCTGGTTCAGTTCCCAGGCCCAACATCCACAGCTGTGTGCCCTTGAGCAAGGCACTTAACCCTGATGCTCCCCGGGCATGACAGAGAAGGTGTATTGCTAAAAAAAAAAGTAATGCTGTGAACAGCTTTCCATGGAACTCCTGTTTATAGCCTATTTATTCTCTCTATTTCTATTTGAAAATGTGTGTGTGTTTGTATGTTTATGTGTGTATATGTGTTTGTGTGCGTGTGTGTGTTGTCTGTCCTGTCTCAGGGGTCTGGTCCCGTTACATAACGCCTGCTCGTATGGCCACTATGAGGTGGCGGAGTTGCTGGTCAGACACGGAGCATCTGTAAACGTCGCTGACCTCTGGAAGTTCACACCTCTCCACGAGGCTGCAGCCAAAGGGAAATATGAGATCTGTAAACTGCTCCTGAAGGTCTGACGGACTGCCTGCACACTACACTTTCACACTGTAGACTGACCTTTTCTGTCTGTGCTGTGACCTAATGTGTGCGCGTGTGTGTGCGCGTGTGTGTGCGTGTGTGTGTAGCATGGTGCTGACCCGTCTAAGAAGAACCGGGACGGGAACATTGCTCTGGACATGGTGAAAGACGGAGACACTGACATCCAGGACCTGCTGAGAGGGGACGCTGCCCTGCTGGACGCGGCAAAGAAAGGCTGCCTGGCACGCGTCCAAAAACTCTGCAGCCCCGAAAACATCAACTGTAGAGACACACAGGGCAGAAACTCCACACCCCTCCACCTGGCAGGTCTGGACTCAAACAGACCACATCAGACATCAGAACCCTTTTACTCCAAGCACAGTACTGCAACAAAAAACATGACATGGGTCAGACAGACTAAAGCCCAAACACACAGTTCTGTTCACCCTGTCCAATGTGGCCCAGTCTGCTTGTTCTTCATATTAAAATGTGATATAAACATTTTCATACCCTCTAGTTATTCTTAGTAATTGAATTAAAAGAAACAGATAAATTAAGAAATATATAAACACAAAAATTTTTTGACGAGGTGAGTAAAATTTCTGTGCTGGTATTACTGAAAGATATTAACAATTTCTGTTTTTGTTTTTTGGGGTGTTTTTTTTCAAACTCAGCTGGCTATAATAACCTGGAGGTGGCAGAGTACCTTCTGGAACATGGAGCGGATGTAAATGCCCAGGATAAGGGCGGCCTGATTCCCCTCCATAACGCAGCGTCGTATGGGGTGAGTGAGAGTGTCATATGGGGTGAGTGAGAGCGTCGTATGGGGTGAGTGAGAGCGTCGTATGGGGTGAGTGAGAGCGTCGTATGGGGTGAGTGAGAGCGTCGTATGGGGTGAGTGAGAGCGTCGTATGGGGTGAGTGAGAGCGTCGTATGAGGTGAGTGAGAGCGTCGTATGGGGTGAGTGAGAGCGTCGTATGGGGTGAGTGAGAGCGTCGTATGGGGTGAGTGAGAGCGTCGTATGGGGTGAGTGAGAGCGTCGTATGGGGTGAGTGAGAGTGTCGTATGGGGTGAGTGAGTGTGTCGTATGGGGTGAGTGAGAGCGTCGTATGGGGTGAGTGAGAGCGTCGTATGGGGTGAGTGAGAGCGTCGTATGGGGTGAGTGAGAGCGTCGTATGGGGTGAGTTATAGTGTGAGGGATATAATGCAGTGTTGTACTGGGTGAGTGAGAGTGTCGTATGGGGTGAGTTATAGGGTGAGGGATATAATGCAGCGTCGTATGGGGTGAGTGAGAGTGTCGTATGGGGTGAGTTATAGAGTGAGGGATATAATACAGTGTCGTATGGGGTGAGTGGGAGTGTCGTATGGGGTGAGTGAGAGTGTCGTATGAGGTGAGTGAGAGTGTTGTATGGGGTGAGTGAGAGTGTCGTATGAGGTGAGTGAGAGTGTCGTATGGGATGAGAGAGAGTGTCGTATGGGGTGAGAGAGAGTGTCGTATGGGGTGATGTATAGAGTGAGGGATATAATGCAGGGTTTTACCACAGCCTCACTCTCTCTTTCATCAGCATGTAGATATTGCAGCCTTGCTGATCAAGTTTAACACGTGTGTGAATGCCACGGACAAATGGGCGTTTACTCCCCTTCACGAGGCCGCCCAGAAGGGGCGGACCCAGCTGTGTGCCCTGCTATTGGCCCATGGTGCTGACCCCACCATGAGGAATCAAGAAGGTCAAACAGCTCTGGACCTTGCTACGGTAAAGCATGTTAAAACCTAGGGAACACACATGAGCACACTAAAACCACACTGGCTCCCACACACACCCTAACACTAATGCTAAACACACACACACACTGCACACGCACACACACACTGCACACACACACACACACACGAGTAACTGGATAAGTGTAAATATTAAATGGTTCATTTCATGAGTGAGCACGTCATTCCTGCAGTACTGGATGTTGAGTAAAGATGTGGAAGGTTGTATCTGGTTTTGTTTTCAGGCCGATGACATCCGTGCGTTGCTCATTGATGCGATGCCTCCAGATGCTCTGCCAGTCTGTTTTAAACCTCAGACCACTGTGGTCAGCGCCTCCCTTAGCACCTCCCTCAGCACCTCCCTCATCTCTCCCGCCTCCACCCCATCTTGCCTCCCCGCCATGGGCAGCACTGATAACCTGGCCGGACCTCCGCTGGGAGACGGAGCGGGAGGCGCAGTGGGGGCTGCAGGCTACGCTGATGGAGCGTCTGGCATGGAGGGGAAAGAAGGAGAGAGTAAGAATGAGGAGGAGAGAGTGGACAGCTACATGAACTGATTTCTTGATTATGGGGAAGTTTGTGTCCAGTGAAATTGTGATGGTGTACATGAAGTTGTGAGAACATTCATACACTGGAGTGTGAGTGGTTGTGTGTGGGATTGTGTGTTTGTAAAAGGTGTAGGGTTGTGTGTGTGTGTGTGTGTGTGTGTTAGGGTGTGTACGTTTGAGTGATGGTGTTTGTTTCTTGTGTTTTTTTCCAGTGACAGTGTTAGATATGAATGTTTCTCAGTTCCTCAAGACTCTGGGCCTGGAACACCTCAGAGAGATTTTTGAGAGAGAACAGGTGTGTGTGTGGTATCTTATGTTGTGACTGTTTTATTTTCTGTTGTTGTGTGTGTTATTTTATGTTGTTGTGTGCTGTGGTTTGTGTGGTAATGATGTTATTTTCTGTTGTCTGTGTGTGTGTGTGTGTTAATGTATCTACTGTGTGTGTGTGTGTGTTAATGTATTTACTGTGTGTGTGTGCGTGTGCGTGTTAATGTATTTACTGTGTGTGTGTGGTAATGATGTTATTGTTTATGTTGTGTGTGTGAATGATGTGATTGCGTGTGTGTGTGTGTTAATGCATTTACTGTGTGTGTGTGTGTGTTAATGTATTTACTGTGTGTGCGTGGTAATGCTGTTATTGTGTGTGTGTGTGTGTGTTAATGCATTTACTATGTGTGTGTGTGTGTTAATGTATTTACTGTGTGTACATGGTAATGCTGTTATTGTGTGTGTGTGTGTGTGTGTTAATGCATTTACTGTGTGTGTGTGTGTGTGTGTGTGTTAATGCATTTACTATGTGTGTGTGTGTGTTAATGTATTTACTGTGTGTGTGTGGTAATGATGTTATTGTTTATGTTGTGTGTGTGTGTGAATGATGTGATTGTGTGTGTGTGTGTGTTAATGCATTTACTGTGTGTGTGTGTGTGTGTTAATGTATTTACTGTGTGTGTGTGGTAATGCTGTTATTGTGTGT
>NC_044508.1:0-165000 GCF_902362185.1 Chanos chanos | reverse complement strand
ATCTCAGATTTAAAAACTACAGATAAGAGTGGAATACAAATGGGGAAAGTGAGAGGGGCAACGCAGACAGGCAGACAGACAGACAGACAGACAGACAGACAGACAGACAGACAGACAGACAGGCAGGCAGGCAGGCAGGCAGGCAGGCAGGCAGGCAGACAGTCTCTCACACTCTCCCCCTGCCTGAGTTAAGAGCAGTGAGTGGGTTTGTAATTTTATATTTACAGAATGACTGGTTTTACTTAGATGACGGCCAGTATATTTACAGAATGACTGGTTTTACTTAGATGACAGCCAGTATATTTACAGAATGACTTGTTTTACTTAGATGACAGCCAGTATATTTACAGAATGACTGGTTCTACTTAGATGACAGCCAGTATATTTACAGAATGACTGGTTCATGCTTAAACATGCTTCTCTGAAATGTCAAAAGAACTTAAACTTTTTTTTAAAAATTTCAATAAACCCTCTCCCAGAGGAGTACAACAGCTGACTTAACTCCTTATATGTAAATGTATTTTGGATTGCACTATATTTAACTGTACTTTTAAGACTCAGTTCTCTCAGCCTATCAGCACGGTCAGTAGCACTCAGCAGCATTCAGTAGCACACTGGCTAATTACTGGCCGTGTTTCTGCCTGGCACAGGCCAAAGGCTTGACTAATTTTGTGATTTGTACTGAACCTCACGCTGAGATGTAGAGTAATTCTGTGATTTGTACTGAACACAAGCTGAGATGTGGAGTAATTCTGTGATTTGTACTGAACACAAGCTGAGATGTGGAGTAATTCTGTGATTTGTACTGAACACAAGCTGAGATGTGGAGTAATTCTGTGATTTGTACTGAACACAAGCCTAAAGAATCGGATATGTTGGTTTATCAGATGCAGAGCACAATCCGTGAACATAGAGATGGTGGAAATGCAGGTGGCATCTTTAACAGATACAAGGTCATTAAGGTAAGATGTGTGTGCTTACACTTCCTGTTTATCTATGTGTTTACCCTTCCTGTTTATCCTGTTTTTGCTTGGTGTTGTCATGAGTGGTGGTATGAAATCAAAGACTTTTGTTTGTATTTGAGTAGATCCAGAAAGTAGTGAATAAAAAGCTAAGGGAGAGATACACACATCGGCAGAAAGAGATCGGCGATGAAAACCATAATCAGCACAACGAGCGCATGCTCTTTCACGGTAAATCCTCCTCTCTTCCCTAACCACTGACCAAAGACACTTTACCACAACTAACCACCATGACAAATGCAGTACCAGCCAATACCAAAATTACGTACAAAACTAGCATCCAAGGTAATTAAGCAGTTTACCGAGCTGTTTACCACAGTGAGTGTACGCACTTTCACATGGCCTCCCACATCAACTTAAGAAAATATTTGTGTCAACCAACATCAATGAACACTCAGGGATGTTGTTATACTGTGCTAAATGTCATATGAAATTTGGAAAAATTGTGAATATTTTCTCATGTCAGACCAGAGCAGAAACATCATCTCATAATCATTGGGTTTCCTGCTCCAGGGTCTCCTTTCATAAACGCCATCATCCATAAAGGTTTTGACGAGCGGCATGCCTACATTGGCGGGATGTTTGGAGCTGGAATCTACTTTGCGGAAAACTCCTCCAAAAGCAATCAGTATGTGTACGGGATTGGAGGCGGCACAGGTTGTCCTACACACAAAGACCGGTCCTGCTACACCTGTCACAGGTACACCCTCCTCCCGCTGTCCGACACCCCAACCAGCACATGCTTCCATTTCAAGTCAATTTGTATCGTTTGTTTTTTTGTATAGTTATCTGTTTACTGGCATTGCACTTTTTATAGTCAACAGCTGTCTTAGAGCAGCTTTACAGAGATCAGTCCCTAAACCCCCTAGGAAGCAAGACCAAAGCAACAGTCGCATGAAAAAACTAGAAATGAAGGGGTAGGCTGAGGAAACCCTGTTAGGAACCTGGACTCAGCAGGGGGAGCCCATTCTCCTCTGGACAGCACATAAAATATAGATATTTACAGTATATAAGAAGTCCAGTGTTACTTATAAAAGACAGATCTTGGTTCCACAGTCAGGTTGTGACTGCATCACAGGTGGGCCGCTGGCTGTGAGTAGGGGCTTGCAGAAGGTCGGGGCAGGAGGTCGGGGCAGGGGGGGGTTTGGTACTGGTATCTTCTAGAGCTCAAATGTTGAGGCAGAGAAGATGAGAGGGAAGAAAACTGTTATTTATGTTGAAACATGCAGCGCAGTAATTTAAAATATCTTAAAATGATTTGATCTAAATTTGAATCTCCATTGTGGAGCAGCTGCAGTAGCACTGCCTAAGAGGTTTTGAGTGTGTGAGGTCGTTCTCGTCTTGAATGCCTTCATATAGGACCACTCTGATGTGTTAGTGGAAGGTGAGAGAGCGGGAGAGTGTTGTGTTGTAAGTGTTTCTGGGCCGTTTCATTGGCCTGTTCTCTCCCGTCAGGCACATGCTGTTCTGTCGAGTGACACTGGGGAAGTCCTTCCTACAGTTCAGTGCCATGAAGATGGCCCATGCCCCGCCCGGACACCACTCTGTGATTGGTCGGCCCAGCGTAAATGGCCTCGCTTACGCTGAATACGTTATCTACCGAGGAGAACAGGTAAGAGAGAAATCCTCGACACTCTTTATGTGACCAGAATCAACTAAAGATAAATAGAATAGAGAAAAATAGAAAATAGAATAAAAACAAAAACTTGAACTTGAAGAAACAGCTACTGTCACATGTCTTTATAGAACATGGCTTTGGCACCATTTTTGTTTTGTTGACAGCTGCAGTGGTGTATTCTGACTGTGTGTGTGTTTATTCTGACTGTGTGTGTGAGTGTGTATTCTGACTGTGTGTGTGTGTGTGAGTGAGTGTGTATTCTGACTGTGTGTGTGAGTGTGTATTCTGACTGTGTGTGTGTGTATTCTGACTGTGTGTGTGAGAGTGTGTATTCTAACTGTGTGTGTGAGTGTGTCTTCTGACTGTGTGTGTGTTTATTTTGACTGTGTGTGTTTATTTTGACTGTGTGTGTGTGTATTCTGACTGTGTGTGTGTGTATTCTGACTGTGTGTGTGTGTGTGTGTGTATTCTGACTGTGTGTGTGTGTGTGTGTGTACTCTGACTGTGTGTGTGTGTGTATTCTGACTCTGTGTCTTTGTATTCTGACTGTGTGTGTGTGTGTGTAATCTGACTCTGTGTGTGTGTGTGTGTGTGTGTGTATTCTGACTGTGTGTGTGTGTATTCTGACTGTGTGTGTGTGTATTCTGACTGTGTGTGTGTGTGTGTGTATTCTGACTGTGTGTGTGTGTGTGTGTATTCTGACTGTGTGTGTGTGTATTCTGACTGTGTGTGTATGTGTATTCTGACTGTGTGTGTATGTATTCTGACTGTGTGTGTGTGTATTCTGACTGTGTGTGTGTGTATTCTCACTGTGTGTGTGTGTGTATGTATTCTGACTGTGTGTGTGTATTCTGACTGTGTGTGTGTATTCTGACTGTGTGTGTGTAATCTGACTGTGTGTGTGTGTAATCTGACTCTGTGTCTTTGTATTCTGACTGTGTGTGTGTGTGTATTCTGACTGTGTGTGTGCTCTGACCATGTGTGTGTTTTTGGACAGTGTATTTAGTAGGGCTGTTAGGCTTAACTAAAGACATTCATGTTTAAGGATTCTGTTAAAACCAGTTCATCTTGACTTTCTCTCCCCTGGAACGATTAACGATTTAAGTGGTTCCGTCACCATGCGTCTGGCATTTTGTCTTCCCTTAAACGGCCAAGGTGAACCGACGCTTTACGTTCACGTCTGTGAGTGAGAGGGATGTCAGCCGCCCAAGCTGAGATGGTATAGACCCTAAAACGTCCAATAACAGCCCAGTCTCCAGTAAAGGCAGGTTTCTCATAATCGGCGGTATGCGTGACCCTTTCAGTGAAATAACCGTCTGCCTCAAATAAACGCCGAGGAGAACTACACCGGTATTTAGTCTTCATGACTATAAAATCAAAGAGCAGTGGATTACACTGCTTACAGTAGTCATGTTTATTTTTAGTGGCTAAAAACATAATAACACTTGTTTTGAAAAGGAAGCCCCATTGTTTCTCCAGGCTAGGAAAAGGAACGCACATGGGTTAAAAAAAACAGCGTGAGGTTGTTTTAATGAGTTCAGTTTGCCTGATGCCTGTTCATCTGGTCATGAATTAGATGAAACATTAACGAACAAAATAAGCGGTCTTTCGGATCATGGTCGCCTGAATTCACAGTGATACCGTCATTTAGACTGTGCTTCCCCATCATAGGTTGTGAGGACAATGGACTTACTTTATTAGTGAGGACTTTATTAGTGAGGACAATGAACTTACTTTATTAGTGAGGACAATGTTGGACTTACTTTATTAGTGAGGACTTTATTAGTGAGGACAATGAACTTACTTTATTAGTGAGGACAATGTTGGACTTACTTTATTAGTGAGGACTTTATTAGTGAGGACAATGAACTTACTTTATTAGTGAGGACAATGTTGGACTTACTTTATTAGTGAGGACAATGTTGGACTTACTTTATTAGTGAGGACTTTATTAGTGAGGACAATGAACTTACTTTATTAGTGAGGACAATGTTGGACTTACTTTATTAGTGAGGACAATGTTGGACTTACTTTATTAGTGAGGACAATGTTGGACTTACTTTATCAGTGAGGATTATGGACTTACTTTATCAGTGAGGACAATGTTGGACTTACTTTATCAGTGAGGACAATGTTGGACTTACTTTATCAGTGAGGACAATGTTGGACTTACTTTATCAGTGATGCCTGTTTCAGCTGCTACCAAAAAGCACTGTATATTGTTTGTTAAGAAGGCTACTTGGGGAAAAAACATGGTGAATTTTCCTGGTCAGTTCTGCTACCAGTATCTTACAGAAGCCTGAGGGCTTTAGGTGAAATAAACACAGGTCTCTTATTATGGCTGAGTCTTCAATAAACGCCAGTAAAGTTAAGTCACTAAAGTGAAGAAATGCCTCTGCGTTTATTGGAAGTTTTACATTATTTCCACATTTTAACAATGCAATTAAAATCTATAAATATAGTACAAGAATGTGCTGACAAAATGTAATTTGCAGTTCGCCCTTATTGATAGCCTACATTTAGCAAAACAACACAAAAAACCCCGAATAGCCGAATCCCAACATTGAAAAAACCTACCCAACGAACGAATATCCAAACAGTGGAATATTTGGGGCCAGCCCTAGTGTTTAGACAGGGAGTTGAGATGCTGACTGTAGACTACACAGTGTTGCTGGACTAAAACCACAACTCCTAACGGAATAATGCACACATCACAGTCTCGGTAAATGTCATACGCTTCACGGTTGTGGCAGATCTATGACTACGCTGTTACCCTGGAACCCCAGCGACATGTAAATGTGATTGTGTCCAGTGAGGATGCTGTCTGACATAACAATCAGGATGACATAATGAGAGACTGGCCGAACCTTGCAGAGTGAGACATTTAAGTGAACATGATTAGTGACCATGACTGTGCTGAGAAAGCAACTAAAGTCCACCTCTGTGTATAACATAATTAATATATTATACATGTATATATCTGTATATATTGCTCACCACTGTCTATAATGCTGTATATACTGTAAGGTATAGCATCACTTACTGCTTTACTCACTTATACCTGCACTTATCTGTAAATAATACTATGCTTTTGCACTTCTGGTTAGATGCTACTGCATTTCATTGGCTTGGTACCTGTACTCTGCACAATGACAATAAAGTTGAATCTAATCTAATCTAATCTAATCTAATCTGCGAATGCCTGTCGTATGCATCGTTCCATCTGAGAAGGGCAAGCGGAGCTTCTGTCCATCTAATGTTGTTTACACAGCTCTAGAGCCCCATAACAGAGGGGGTATTCCAGAAGTTTAGTGAAGATGTCTGATGGTTCTTTGAGGCTTTCATCAGTGTGTTGTCCGTTTGTCTTTTCACAGGCCTATCCGGAGTACCTCATCACATATCAGATTGTCAGACCAGAGAGCACGACCCAGTCTGCAGCCGGAGCTGAGAGCAAATCATAGCCCATCAGCCTCCACATACATTCACCTAGTCTCACTTACACACATTCAGTGGTTCTCTCTGTCGCCCACACACTCAGTCACTGTCTCTCTCACTCCACATACTCACCTAGTCTCACTTACACACATTCAGTGGTTCTCTCTGTCGCCCACACACTCAGTCACTGTCTCTCTCACTCCACATACTCACCTAGTCTCACTTACACACATTCAGTGGTTCTCTCTGTCGCCCACACACTCAGTCACTGTCTCTCTCACTCCACATACTCACCTAGTCTCACTTACACACATTCAGTGGTTCTCTCTGTCGCCCACACACTCAGTCACTGTCTCTCTCACTCCACATTCTCACCTAGTCTCACTTACACACATTCAGTGGTTCTCTCTGTCGCCCACACGCTCAGTCACTGTCTCTCTCACTCGGTCAGCCATGTTCACTCATGGTTCATGACTTAGTCTGTCACTGACACCCTTTCACTGGCTGTCTTTCATTCACAAACGTATTCATTCACTCCTTCCTGCGCTCTCTCTCTGTCTCTGTTTCTCTGTCTCTCTGTCTCTGTCTCTCTGTCTCTGTCTCTGTGTCTCTCTCTCTCTGTCTCTCTCTGTCTCTCTCTGTCTCTCTGTCTCTCTCTCTCTGTCTCTGTCTCTCTGTCTCTCTCTCTGTCTCTGTCTCTCTGTCTCTCTCTCTGTCTCTGTCTCTGTCACGCCCCCTCCTTTATTCAGCCCCTCCCCTCACTGACATTGTCAGATACGTGTAAATTCCATGTGTGAACTCAGAATTTGCACTTTGAAAAAGCTGCATTAAGTTATTTGAAAACAGGCTCAGTTGTTGAAGTCTAATGTACAGGTAGTATGAATGCAAAGTGAAAAACAATCTGTGTTTACTGTTTTGAGTTTTATTTTATTGGAATCCATTTTTTTTCTTTTAATGCTCTTGAATTTCTTTTAAATAAACTTTGTGACAACATAACCATTGCTTTGTTTCATTTATTAAACATTTACAAGAAGACATAACGGTAATAGATAGTGTGTCTGGTTTTTCCTCAATCAGTGGAAATCAACATAATAAAGCACTTCAGCCGTCAGCTTCAATGCTGATGCTCAATAATACACAACAGAATGCTCTACAAAAATGATATCCTGGAAATCACATTAGGCATGAGACACACATTCAGATTCATCTAGTCATGTCACCAAATCAAGGTCAGTGACCTCAGTCTTCACTGACATCAGATAATCCAGCCATATCTCCATTCTAAAATAATCCAGCCCTATTTCCATTCTAAAATAATCCAGCCCTATTTCCATTCTAAGTGACAGCAGGTTGGCAGACATGCATCCACTGGACTAAAGTCCTGTCTCCTCTGTGTGTGTCTGATTGGCAGGTGTTGTTCTGTTGGCTGGCCTCTCCACGACTATGATGGGAGGTTGGATGGCAATATTAGGGGTGATGAGAGGGTTGTAGGGTGGAGAGGGGTGGAGAGAGTAGGCGGGGCTGTATGTGTAGCAGAGGTATAAGGAGTGATAGATGTAGCAGGGCTGGAGGTAGGGGTAGAGTAGAGAGTATGGGTTCTGGGATACGGAGAGCAGATTACTGGGAACAGGAGACAGGTCCTGTGACAAAAAAACGAATCATTTTCTCATTTCAAAGATGTCTGAGGGTGGAAGCATGTTGTAAAAATAAATGCATCTTTAAAGATCATAGGAATATTTTTTTAAGAATTGTATCTTTATATATGAGCACACAATTATGAACGAACCATCACCTGATTCAAAAATTAAATCTAGACTGATATACAAAACTATGATCAAAGGCCATTTACAGTACATTACGTTACAGTACAGGACAGTGCAGTACAGTGCATTACGTTACAGTACAGGACAGTGCAGGACAGTACATTACGTTACAGTACAGGACAGTGCAGTACAGTACATTACGTTACAGTACAGGACATTTACCTTGGTGCTTAGCGACCTGCTCCTCCTGCTTTGTGTTTTCTCAACCTTGGTCAGTCACAAAGGGTTGCGTTTACAATTCATTTGAATATTTAGAATTTATTTTTAATGCACCTTGCAATATATGAAATAAATGTTGGTATGTACTTACAGGAGCAGGAAGGCAGGAACTCAGGAGAGCCAACAGGAAAATAAATGTCATCATTTTTGCCTGTCACCTGGAGAATAGTTCACAGCTAAGGAAAAATGATTTGACAATTCTCTGAGTGAACAGTCTTAAAACAGGAACTATGTTTTTACATTGTATCAGTAATAAACCCAGTTACTTCACTAATATGTTGTGTAATGTTTAGAATGTGCCGACTGACTTACCCTCTGGGTTTTACAACAGAGTTTTCGGGTTCTCTTCTGTGTTTGACTGAAACATTTCTCACACATATATATCCTCCCCTTACCTCTGTGGGATTTGAATGCAGGGGAACTCCGGACACTTCACTCTGTTTCACGTAAATGATCTTCTCTAGCACTCCATGTCAGATTAGGAAGGTGTTTAAGGCAATTATGTGGTTTGAAGTGAAATGGAGTTTAATTTAAATTTCATACTTAGAGGTGAAGCCGAACAGTTTGATCTGAGGTGGGAGGAATGTGCCCAGTGCTGAAACCACACTGTGCAGCGCTCTGTCTGCACAGGCCACTGGCTCATTTCCAAAGTCATGTTTGTGTCTGTAATAAAATCAGATGTAGTAATCACATATAATTGTCTCTAGGGGCGTTTTTCCCTCCCGGTTTATCCAGACCTGTATAAGTAAATTAGTCTACGAGTGTGACATTTTAGGAAAAGCTTTTTTGTTTTGAGTAACTCATGTGAAGTTTCAGTACTGGAGTTACATATGTATTTAATTCAGGTTAAAGATCAGCGAAGTTCTATTTAGTTAAGAGAGAAAGCATTAATGTGTCTGTGGGTTGGGATTGGGAAAGCGTGTAGGAAGCCAGCCCTGTGGGACTTATTGCACCATGCAGGCAAAGGGCACTAACCGTCATTGTGGTTCTGCAGTAACCATGCTACAGCTGGAGGACATTCTCATCTGTACTTGAGTAATGCTGGGCTAACCTCAATAACATGACTTGGCAGGGAGAGAGCTAGTAATAACTATTCCATATCCAAAGGACATATTTGGGTGGATAAGACAAAACAACAAATGCATTACAGAAAGCAGAGTGACAGTTGATCTTAAGGACAGAAAACAGGTTGGGTTAAAAAAAAACGACTCTGTAGAAACCAAATAAGACTGATACTACCTTTAATTGGTAGTGTCTGCAAAACAGTGCGGTCTTGGAAAGTTATAGGGTTTTTTTCTCCTAAACAAACACTCTTATTGCCCTCTCCTCCTGATTAGACCGGCTATCCAAAAGGTAACGCGCAAGACCAAATATGATTGGTTCTCACCAAATCAGCGCTGACTTTATAACTGATCCTTCCCTCTGAAAAATTAGTTAAAGATATTTTATGATTCTACAGAATGTTCTCTCATCATTAATATTTATCACGTAGACCATAACATTAAGGTGAGGTTTGCATTTGATTGTTCTATTATGATACCGTTATGACAGTGATGCTATACGTGGCGTGAGGGCTGGAGGTGATCCAGGTAACAGTTATGTCTATAAAATGTGAATGATATTGCAGATTGAACAGAAAGATGAGGACGCTGATGTTACTGCTGGGTACTGTGTGCGTTTGTTTGGCAGCGCCAGTAAGTCACGCGATTTTATCAATTTATTCATTTCACCGTAAGTGCTAAAACAACAACAAAAAGTTTTAAAAGTTCCTTATTTTCTCTCCAGGTAGAAGAACAGCATCCGAGGAAAGCGAGATCTGCAAGTGAAGAGGTGACTGAACACTTTCTGTTATAAAATAATCTTTATCGCATAGCCTACTGGTTTTACAAAACAAGCGAAGATGTGTTTTAGGTCTACATATACAGACGTGCTTTAAAATGTTATTAGACCTTCCAAATGATACAGATGATTTCCTTTTCCCTCAACTGTTCTAGGATCTGCAACTGCTGTTGACTCAGATGAAAGAAACTCTTGCGAACGTCAATAACCGTCTGATCCCGCAACCCCCGCATCCACAAAGAACTACAACACGCCAAGTCGACGCTCAACCTACCGCTGTCCGCATCCCAACAGCAAACTTTAATCCAGCCAGTGCTGGGAGTGTACCAATGTTAAACCTTTACATTTCCCCTCAACCTCCGGCTGGTGTAAGCCAGAGTGCTATGCCGCAGAAAACAAACCCGGAGTTCGTGTTGGCCACACCGGTCGCCTTAACAGTACCATCGTACCCCTCGGCAGTTGTCCCACAGGGAACCAGGTACGCTATACTGTCCCCTCAGCAAAGTATCCCCATTCCTGTGGCACCATTTCCCGACGCTGCCGCTATTTCGCCTCAGACGGTGCCGGTCCCGGTCCAATACCTTCCTCCCCAGAGTCCAGCACTACTCAACCCATCATTCCCAAACCCAGGATTTCCTTATGGGAACCCTTTCCTACCACCGCCGGGAAGTCAAGTTAACCCCTACTCTCCGTACGATCCACCAACTATTGGGATAACACCTCCGATCATATTCAGAGAGCGACAGCCAGTGATTCAAGCTCGTGTTTAGATGACAATTTAAAGACAGTCAGTAGTCTTTGACTGAATGCGTTTTTCTTTCTACAAGCGCTGGGGAGGTCTTTTTAGAGTCTTCTAATCTATGCTGTAGCTGGGCCTGTTTTTTTTTTCCCCCTTCTGGATTGTTTACTGTGGATTTAGGCCTATTTCCCATTTACCTGTACGAACCTTTTCAAAGATTACAATAAAACGTACGTTCCCTGTATGGAGTTTTGTAAAATTATATGCATTGGTTTGGGCTGCAAGATAGAAACAATTTAAATATCAATAAAAGAACGATTTCTGATAGATTGTAATGAACACATAATGTTATTTATTTATTATTTGATTCATATTCACCCAACTTTCACCCACCACACGTTTTGTTCTGCAGCGGAATCAGAACTGAATGCAAATTCATTAAAATGTGTATGTGTATAAATTTGTATTGAATATGCATATTGCATGCGTATTGAATAAAAGGTTCTCGCAAAACAACAAGCAAACTAAAAAAAAAAAAAGACTTTTTATTGAAGTAGCTAGGCCTATAAATCATACAACAATAGGCTACACCTTCTTTTTCGTATACTTACAATAACCTACAGTGTAAATTCCTTCAAACTTCAAACCACCAATAAGAGGACTGTTTTAATACATTTACATTTATTAATTAAAAAAAATCCAAAATACTTTTATACTTTTTGATCCCCGAATAAAATTCCCAAAATAATTTATAGTAATCTGGGACAGATCGGAGATTTTAAAATCAATCAAACATATCACAGAAAATATTAGAACATCACGTTATTGTGATCAGTCTTCAATAATACGTCTTCCTCATGTGTATATATAGATATATACACAATTTAACGCTTTAAAATGAACCTCGTTTGCTTTTGGGGGTAAAGGTAACGTTAAGGGATTAACACATAGCTTCTTTAGCCTGGATCAACTACAATGCAAAGTGAACAGCTACTAAACTTTATTGTAGGCTACATGTTTGGCGTAGAGGCTACGGATTAGTTTGTTTGACAGAATCCTACATGTAGAATCATGAACATCGGTCATTAGCGGTGAGAGAGAAAGGGGGTAGTCGAGTGAGGAAGTGCGTTTTTCGTCGTCATATTGAAGGAAAAGTGTATACTCATAATACCCTTTATTTATTGTGTATAGAACAGGAACGAGGTCCCACCAACTAAACCATACATAGTACCGCGCCTGCCATGACGATGTCGCAGGGTGATGACGCAGATTAATTCCGATTTGCGCACAGTTTGTGTGCATTTTAAGGATTTGTTCTCTATATCACTAAATTATAATTCTTTATTTTTCTAAATGGTTGCCATTCTCTCTTGACTGGACCCGAGGGCGGATTTGGCGGGATTAGTTTTCAATGTGATTTTGGAAGTCCATGGAAGTGAGGCAGTCAGTTCGTTACGGATATCCAGCATAATGCACAATCTCAGACACAGCGGTTCAGTGTGGAAAAGTGTTGTTGTGTGGTTAGCGGGGTTGCAGTTTGGCTTGTGCTCGCTCGTTGATGTTACTGTGGATGTTCAACAGACACTACGAGAACTGAAGCACTTTTGGAAGAGCACTGGGTTTTGGTAGGTAGATGACAGAACCCGATTCTGCAAACACACCTTTGTCTGTGAACTGTATTTGTCTTTAAATGGTTAAAAACTGATTTTCTGGTCCCTGGTCCCTCAAGCTTTCTTCATCAAACCACACATCGGCCTCAAATATTTCTGCAGTTCCTACTGCGAGAGGGCTGAACTCAGCATGTTGAAGCCCTTCTGTCCGACCCCGACGGGGGAGTCAAACCGCCATCTCTAGAGCTGTTTTGATGCAAAAATATGACGTTTCTTGAAACTCTGTGTTTGTCATCATTCCAGTCCTCCGCTGCCGCACACTGAAGCACACCGCTTCGACCTGAGCACGGACCAAGAGATTAATCTGGCTTTGGTGGGATCCGTTCCATTTGGCGGAATCCAGCAGGTACGGATTCACTGGCTCCTGGAGCTGGTATCTGTTAGGTAAGTGCAGCATGTTCTGGGGTCACAGGTCGTTTTTTGAACTTGGTGGTGCTCAGATGCAAAATGCTCCTCTTTTTCTCTAAAGTTAAATGTTATGAGTTGAACAGGCTGGTGTTTACCTGGGGCTGTGTTTTTGGTGTTGGATTTTAGCGACGGAAAGGGGGGATTTCAGTACAACTTCACTCATTTAGACAATCTAATGGACCTCCTGTGGCACAACGGCTTAAAACCAGGTGAGTAAATCACTCAGATTTATAAACTGCACATTTATTAAAGGAGTGTAACCTACAACTTTCTAAAGCACTTTGTAGATTTGAATCCTTATTGCTCCCCCATCAAACTTATTTTTTGTGGCATTTTTGTAAATATTCTTAACTGCAGTGTTTCCTACCTACGTAGGCCCAATCTCTTGTTCCATCAGATTTAAGTTATCATTGAAAAATAAGTGAACTTCATATTACTGATGCGGTGAAGTTGTGTTTAAGGTTTCGAGCTGATGGGGAGTGTGTCTAATGCCTTCAGTAACTTTGAGGACCAGAAGCAAGTGGCTGAGTGGAGAAATCTGGTATATCTCACTGCTAAGAGATACATAGGTGAGTCTGTGAGAAATTCCCAGAGCTTCAGAAGCACTGTATTGTCTTGTTCTTCATTGTGTGTTGCGTGTATCTGCAGGGAAATATGGCCTGAGCACTGTCTCTCAGTGGAATTTCGAGACGTGGAATGAACCCAACAACCATGATTTTGACAATGTCACCATGACAATTCAAGGTACAGTTATAGTCAACCTTCCATTGGTCCAGTCTGTGTTCCAAGCCACTCATAGGCATTTGATGTTGAGAAGTAATAACAAATAAATCTTTGATACTCTCTGCATGTGAATGTAAACACTTGTCCCCCAGGGTTTCTGAATTACTATGACGCATGCTCTGAGGGCCTCCGTGATGCCAGCGCCACCTTGAGGTTTGGAGGTCCAGGTGACTCCTGTCATGAGCCTCCTTCCTCTCCGTACTGTTGGGCAATGCTACAGCACTGTTACAACGGCACCAACTTCTTCACCAGAGAGACGGGCGTGCGCCTGGATTACATCGCTCTGCACAAGAAGGTCTGCTTTACCCCCTCCCCACATTCTGTCTTTTGGAATATTGACAGCCCGTGACAGCCAATGACAGCCAATGACAGCCAGTGACAGCCAATGACAGCCAGTGATAGCCAGTGACAGCCAGTGACAGCCAATGGTAGCCAGTGACAGCCAATGAGAGCCAGTGACAGCCAGTGACAGCCAATGACAGCCAATGAGGGCCAGTGATCATAGATTACACTCAGTTAGTTTGCTCTTGACTTAAACAAACAGTGTAATGGAGGGCATGGTGCTGGCAAGTTGCACTGTGATGTGACTGTTAGTATCTGGCAGTGTGTCTACATTCACATTTACATGTATTCATTTAGTTGATGCTTTTAGACAGTCTGAGGGTGGTGTGTGTAGGCCTCTCTCTGCTTTGGGAATGTGTATTGCACTTGAAAAGTCAGACCTACATTCATTTTATTTTACTCTGCACTTTTTATGGTCTTCAGAGAAACCTTTTTCATAAAGGACTTTGATTGTGTTTGCCCAGGACTGATGTATTGTAGGAGAGAGCTGTTCTTTAGCTGTTGAATTAAATTCTATGTGTCAGTCACTGATCTCAGCCATATTCACACACTGCTCTGAGATCAGTCATACAGCAGCCACTGACTCACAGAATCAGCTTTTAAATTGGATCTGGTTCTGAGCCCACTGCTTGGAGTGTTTACATTGTTTTGTTTCTGTCCCAGGGTGGGGGCTTCTCTTTACCAATACTGCATCAGGAAACTGTCACTGTGAAGGAGATCCAGGCCCGTTTCCCAGGGTTCCGCTCCCTGCCCATCTTTAATGACGAGGCAGACCCGATGGTGGGCTGGTCCAAACCCCTGGAGTGGAGAGCAGATGTGACGTACGCAGCGATGGTGGTGAAGGTGTGAGAACGTGTCCATTTACTCCTCATCTCGAAAAGCAATACAGACAGGAAAAGATCAGAGGAACTAGCATTTTAAAAAATGTATGTGTACACTGGTTTTCTTTTTCACCTGATAATGGAAGCGTATTATTAGTGTTCTATTATAGTGTCTCTCCCGTGAAGCTGATTCCAACTTCTCCTTTAATTTTGAAGGTTGTGGAGTTTATTGTGGGCTAATGGATAATGAGATAAGAGGGAGTGTGTCTGTGCATATGCATATGAGATCAGAGGGGGTGTGTCTGTGAGTCTGCATATGCATATGAGATAAGAGGGGGGGTGTCTGTGCATATGCATATGAGATCAGAGGGGGTGTGTCTGTGAGTCTGCATATGCATATGAGATAAGAGGGGGTGTGTCTGTGAGTCTGCATATGCATATGAGATAAGAGGGGGTGTGTCTGTGCGTGTGCATATGAGATAAGAGGGGGTGTGTCTGTGCGTATGCATATGAGATAAGAGGGGGTGTGTCTGTGCGTGTGCATATGCATATGAGATAAGAGGGGGTGTGTCTGTGCGTGTGCATATGCATATGAGATAAGAGGGGGGGTGTCTGTGCGTATGCATATGAGATAAGAGGGGGTGTGTCTGTGCGTATGCATATGAGATAAGAGGGGGTGTGTCTGTGCGTATGCATATGAGATAAAAGGGGGTGTGTCTGTGCGTATGCATATGAGATAAAAGGGGGTGTGTCTGTGCGTATGCATATGAGATAAGAGGGGGTGTGTCTGTGCGTGTGCATATGAGATAAGAGGGGGGGTTTCTGTGCGTATGCATATGAGATAAGAGGGGGTGTGTCTGTGCGTATGCATATGAGATAAGAGGGGGTGTGTCTGTGCGTATGCATATGAGATAAAAGGGGGTGTGTCTGTGCGTATGCATATGAGATAAGAGGGGGTGTGTCTGTGCGTGTGCATATGCATATGAGATAAGAGGGGGTGTGTCTGTGTGTGTGCATGTGTTTCTAGGTCATTTCTCAACATCAGAACCTGCTCATCGCTGACAAGAACAACACCATCAACTACACGTTGCTTAGCAATGACAATGCATTCCTAAGTTACTACCCACACCAGTTCACCCAGCGCACTCTCACTGCCCGTTTCCAAGTCAACAGCACCCAACCTCCACATGTCCAGTTTTTACGGAAACCGGTCCTGACTGCGATGGGCCTGCTGGCGTTGTTAGGTGACCTGCTCTCACTTTGACCATTTGATTGCCAGACCAGTCTGGGTCACTCTTCCCAGTTTTCATGTTTTATACTAGTTCTTAGGTGGCTGACAGTAATGTGTTCCTGGGTAGTGGAGTTTCATTTTAAGCCACAATGGAATGAGATTCACTTTTCCATCTGGAATGAAAACTCAAAGTCTTGGAAAGGTTGCTGTGAGGTAATTGCGGGCAGTTTTCTTTTGCCTTTTGATTGGACTGAAAAAGGCCTGACCACTTTTCTAAACTTTCTTTGATACGTTAGGTTCCCTGTGTTTTCTGTTTTTGCTCTTTTGAAACTGCTGTCTGAAGCCTGAAGCTTGACCTCCTCCCTGTGTTTGAACTGCTTTTCCAGGTGAAACGCAGGTGGAGGCACAGGTGAAGTGTGACTCTTGTGAGAGAGACTCTGTTGGTGTCCTGGCCAGTGTGCACCACCCTCGTGTCCCCTTCTCCACCGACAGCTGGCAGGTCACTGTTCTGCTCTACAACAGCAGAGACACCCAGACTCCGACTGCTCCACATCTGCTGAGTCTGCACCTCACAGGCTTCTCCTCACACAGGAGTATGGAGTAAATGTTTGTCCTTTCTGTACATTTATGTGATGGAGAAGGACAATACACAATACTGACATTTTTCTGAACGTCTGGAAACACTGAGAACATTAATGTCAAAAGCCATAAACAATCTTTCCCACAAATGCCAGCCCATGTATAATTATGTATAATGTATTACTGATGTTTATAATACTCCTAAATTAACATTACAATCCTCAAAGATGAACCAGAAAGTAATCTACAGTCAGACTCGTGAAATCACTGTAAGTCATTTGTAAATGATTTTTTTTTAAACAGAATTTAAGATAATCTAATTTGCAAATAACTCTTGGTTTTGACCCCAGGTTTGATGTATGTTGATTTTGACCACAGGTTTGATGTACGTTGAATACCATCTAAACAATATTCAGTCAAGCCCGTACAGCCTGTGGGTGAAGATGGGCAGCCCGGCCTATCCTACAGCACAGCAGTTCAGAGAACTGCGAGACTCCGAGGTGTGACCTACTGCCCTCAGCCTCTGAATACATCTGGGACCTTTAGATCTTTAAATCATCCCTCTAACCTCTTTTCTCCCAATGTGAACCAGCCAATCATTTTCTCCCAATCTGAACTAGCCAATCATTTTCTCCCACTATGAACTAGCCAATCATTTTCTCCCACTATGAACTAGCCAATCATTTTCCAACCCTTGTCCTCAGACATAATCATTCACAGACAATAAATATACACTATGCCACCCATCCAATCCACCACAAACCTTTGGCAGTAAATTTAAGCTCTAATCCAGCACAAACCCTATACAAACAGTAAATTTAAATGTCTGTATCAGCTACTATAACCAGAGCTAATCCTTTTCAGACGATACCTTTCCTTCACTAGAGTGTCAACCTATTCCTTTTCAACACAGCTACAGTATTTCAACATCCACATACAGATTTTCAGAACATGTGTGAAATCTGGTCATTTGTGGGGGGGGATTCTGCATATTTCCCAGGATGCTTTGCGGTATGATCCTGTGCCATTCCCAGCTGAGGGAAACCTTACCCTCAGACGGACGTTTCCCGTTCCATCGCTGATCCTGATCCATGTGTGTTCACAACCTGATGTCGCTCCAGACCAGGTCAGTCAGATTATGGATTAGTCATGTGATCTGAATAAATCACAGGCCAGGATGAACATGACCTCTGCATCTGGTTTGGTGTATAGGGAACATTACTCTTCCTTATGTAGACTGCAAAAGTAAGGGCTTTATAGATATACATTACATAGTATGTCTGTACAAACTATGTTAATCAATTTATGCATCAAATAAATTCTGTCAACATATACCTGTGACACTGATAGCTACTGAGAAGCGGCTGTGGTGTGTTAGTGAGATGGTAAATGGTGTACAGTGGTGTGTTAGTGAGATGATTAATGGTGTACAGTAGTGTGTTAGTGAGATGGTTAATGGTGTACAGTGGTGTGTTAGTGAGATGGTTAATGGTGTACAGTGGTGTGTTAGTGAGATGATTAATGGTGTACAGTGGTGTGTTAGTGAGATGGTTAATGGTGTACAGTGGTGTGTTAGTGAGATGGTTAATGGCGTACAGTGGTGTGTTAGTGAGATGGTTAATGGCGTACAGTGGTGTGTTAGTGAGATGGTTAATGGTGTACTGTGGTGTGTTAGTGAGATGGTTAATGGTTAACTGTGCTGTGTTAGTGAGATGGTTAATGGCGTACAGTGGTGTGTTAGTGAGATGGTTAATGGCGTACAGTGGTGTGTTAGTGAGATGGTTAATGGTGTACTGTGGTGTGTTAGTGAGATGGTTAATGATGTGCTGTGGTCTCACAGGTCAACGGTTTGCGGTTCATCTCCATCACTAAAGGCCAAGTGCTCATTATCTGGAGGGACCACTGTATTGGCACAAAGTAAGACTCTGTTTAAGCAGTTCAGCAGAGCTGTCCTGCGTAAATATTACAGACCTCTCTGTTATTTAACACACTTCTCTGTTTGCATTTGAAGATGCATTAAGACGTATGAGGTGGAGTTTTCAAAGGACAAGTCTGTGTTTCACAGGATCAATACCAGAGATACTATATTTACATCATACACCTTCTCTCCAGGTAAGACCACTGCTTTTTCATACTGACCCACACAGAAATGAATCTTGAGTCAACAGCAGTAAAGTTCCACTGACTGACAGAGGAAGTCTGCATTGAGACCTAGCTGATCTGCACTGTTTTGTGGTGACTTACTTTGACACACATCTAAACACTTGCCCACCTTTTCAGAAAACCTGGATGTCACTGGCTTCTACAGAGTGAGAGCGGTAGACTACTGGGACAGATCTGGAGAGTACTCCCTCGTCGAGTGGTTCTCCCAGGAACACAGATGACAGACCTCTGGTCCCTTTACCAGCACATTGTGTGTCTGTCAACCTGCACCTTTTGTTGGATGACTTTGCTTCTAATATATACAAACACCAAAGTATTTTGGGTTTCCCCATTCTTACCATGTCCTTAAAGCAAAACATAAATCTATATGAAATGCAAGAAATTCTGGCCACCATACTGTAAGAAACTGCCTTTACTTTCATGTGCTGTAAATAATCCATCCTCAGTTTCAAATCAAGTTGGAGTGTGGAAAATACACCATTTAGACACACAGTCACACACATATGCATGTATTCAGTGAAAGTAGATTAGGCTCCAAATAAATTATGCACTCAAAAGACCATAAGCAGTAAATGAACACAGAGACAGATGTCTAAAGACATGGCTGAATAGAGGCAGTATGTGTAATTCTGTACAGGAGGGCACGCCCATCTTCTCTCCAAACCCATCTCACTTCAGGATGGTGTCTTCATTCGCTGTTGAGAGAAAACATTCAAAGTCAACTGAAGGAGAACTACTAAGGAACCTGAAGGCTTATTAACCAACCTTAATGACTGGCTGCATGTAAGCAGTTCTTGCAGTCAAACTGGTGTGACATATCTGTGGACTAAATAAATCACTTTTAGAATCTAATCTAGACTGCCCACACTGTATAATTCATTATCATGTAGTGGAGTCCATATTATTCAGGCCTGAAGTACAGTCTGCATCAGTAAGTGGATAAAACCCCTGGGTGAGCAAGCCCAACTCCATCAGTGGGCTCAAGGCATGAGGAGAGAACCTCTGTCCACCTTCTGTGTAAGATTCAATTCATGATTAGTCAGGAGTTTGTAACAGCTAAACTCTAACCCTCCGCAAGCTGTTTGGCAATTCGCTCCTTTTCCTCTCGAATCTTCTTCTCCTCCTCTTCAATCCTCCGCTCCTCCTCTGCGATTGGTTTCAGGTGATCTAATGAGGGAAATATCATCCAGGAAGATAAAAATTAAAGCTGTTCTCAAATGGTCCCTCAGAGGGATTAACACAACTAAATTACCATCATATTCACCAGATAAGTGCAGGTGATCTCCGATTTTAAATACAGGGCTCAAGACTGCACCACAAACGATACATGCAGTGCAGGAAAGTTTCTCAACGCCGCGCATTGTGTCAGACTGAGCCTCTGTGGAGCAGGTCCCATATGCACTGGTGTCTCTCAATACGTCTTACTGTGGTGGTTAGCTCAAGTATACACCACTGTAGCAAACATTTAGTGTCAATGCTGGAATTACCGAACAAACATCTCTACACAGCTGCCAGCATGAGTAAGGACCCGCCGCACTAATTCAATGTCACACAGAGTAACCCACCATATCGCCTCTTCCCATAGATGATTCCTGCCACCAACGCTGACCATCTGGCCGTCTGAAATCCGAAACAGTTTTGTGACAAAAGTAGAACTGCATATTTCCAAACTAAGAAATTTTGTCATTCATTCGCTGTATTAAACCGTAACACCTCACACACCTGGCGTTTGCGACAGACACAAGTTAGCGTTAGCATTGCTTTGACTTTTGAACGCGTCATGATTGGAAATAAGGTGCCAAATTTTCCGGCAGACAATGTTGCTCACACACAAAGGTATAAAATGCTTAAAATCACTAAAAATATATATATTTATATAGCAAACCTTAATCAGTGGCGAGACCTGAACCGGAGGGACCATTTTCCCGAATTCTGGAGGTCAAGACAGCAAAGGAGAGTGTTGTGGGACCGCAATGACGTTTCAGATCCTCCTCTTGTAGATTCCCCGGATCCTCATTTGTGGGATTACTGCCACCTAGCGAGGAGGAGTTTTCTGCCTAGAACGTTACCATTTGACGTTTTATACGGGTGGAATCGTGCCTCACAACACTTTTTCAAAGTTATTTTCGTTACCTGTAAAAAGACAGCCTTTTCAGATTTTGTAGTCCGCGAACACAATTTAATTACTGCACTGATCAGCTTCATTACAGCGATTCCGGACTATGCGCACACCCCGAGCAGCAGTCATTACATAATGAGAAGGTACACGTGCAGGGCACGGTGGCGCGCCTCATGTACAGACATAGATTAGTTATGAATTATGGAATAAATTAGGAATATGGCACCGTATTCTTGTCTCTCTCTGTGGGGCTGCAGAAGCATTAAAACGCAGTAGTGACTCCAACTCGCAATCAAAAATATGTGTTAATCCTCTTTTTAATTTTTAACTTTTACAACTTCATTTCATTACAAATTTAATATTAGCAAGCATATTTTAAGTTTAATAACGCCATATTTAATAAAACAACAAAGACATGTTTGCAGTTTAAAATCTGACAAAAAGAGGACAGTGAAAAGATATAAATGTCATCACAGACAAAAAGGGTGTTTAAACAGAGTATGATATGAATGTCATCACAGACGAAAAGGGTGTTTTAACAGAGTATGATATGAATGTCATCACAGACAAAAAGGGTGTTTAAACAGAGTATGTTTGGGTTAGGGTTAGGGTTAGGGTTAGAATCACTGAGTATTTTTCAAAACGATGATCATCATCATACAATAACTAACGTTAGAATAAGATTTCCATTCTCTGAAGGTACAACACTTTATGTCCCATTTGGCAAACTATTTTCCTCCAGATTATTCACCTCACACTGTGTAGCTCATCTCTCTCTCTCTCTCTCTCTTTCTCTCTCTCTCACCATATACAGAACAGGTGTCTGCATCTGTGTTGTGTGTGTGTGTGTGTGTGTGTGTATTACTGTTCCAGTGTAGAGTGGTAACTTGGATCTGTCCAGGCATCAGAGTTTGTCCTCACAGGACCTCTCACCTGAAACATTGTTCCTGGAAGGCCTGATAAACCAGGCAGGCTGAAGAAAAGGACCACCCTCCCCCTCAAACACTCACTAAATGTTTTGTTTCCTTTCCAGTTATGGATTCCAAAAAATGTGTCATTTTTCATTGTAAATATTTCAAGCATCAGATCTGCTTATATGTATTCTCAACATATTATACTTGTCTAAATCGCTCTGTTTTAATTGCTACGCTGTCTCTCCAGACTGGGTTTGACTGGTCCATTATGCTGTTGATTATAGGGCATTAGTTAGGACACTGTATCCAGACAACACTTGGTCATTCTTCTTTTTGCTCTCTGCATGAATTGGAGCTTTCCTCTGTTTCTCAGGTTGGATGCGTATTCATGGTCCTTCAGCTTGGCATAATAGTCTGAGAACTTGTTGAAGAGCATTGAGATGGGGAGGCCATTCAGGATAATCCCAAAAGAAATGCATCCAAAGGCAAAACTCCGGCCAAGCAGAGACTCTGGGAACACGTCTCCATAGCCCACTGTAGAGATACTCACCTGAGAGGGAAACACAAGACTCCATTAGACACTGATAGACTCCACAAGACTCCATTAGACACTGATAGACTCCACAAGACTCCATTAGACAGTGATAGACTCCACAAGACTCCATTAGACAGTGATAGACTCCACAAGACTCCATTAGACAGTGATAGACTCCACAAGACTCCATTAGACAGTGATTTATCACAGCTCAAGCTGGGCTCTGCTCTGCTGCATTCAAAGACTTAAAGCACTACTGTTTTTTTGTCAAACATTTATTTTTCATTCTTGAGCTTTCAACCTAAGGACATAACATACATTATTAAATGACTGTATCACATTTCAAAGTTGAAAGGAAATAAGACCATCTCTAAGTACATTTTCTGTGTAATTTCTCTAAAGTGTGAAATTTTTGACTGCTTTTAGTGTCTGGCAATGTGTGAAAATCTGTCATCCTTACTGCTGCCCACCACCAGGCCTGGGGGATACTGGTGAAATTGGTATTGGGGACATCATGTTCCACAGAGTACACCATCGCAGAAAAGATGAAAATCCCCAGAACGATGAAGAGGAGGAGGCAGCCCACCTGCTGATAACACTGTCGCAGCGTAAAGCCAAATGCCCGCAGCCCTGTGGAATGACGGGCAAGTTTCAGGATTCGGAAAATGCGCATTAGTTTCATAATGCACAGAACCTGACCCAGTTTCCCCATATGTCCTACAGTTTTGATGTCACTGCTAGGGTTCTCCACCCTCTCCAGGACCATGTGGAGATACTGGGGGAAGATGGTAATCAAGTCCACGATGTTTAGAGCACTCTTTGCAAAGCGGCTGAGGTCAGGCGTGGACATAAGTCTCAGGAGATACTCCAGAGTGAAGAAGGTAATGCAGATGGTCTCAACAGTTTCTCCATATGTTTCTGTGCTACTCTGGATAGACTCGGGTCTGTATTCCATCTCTTCCACGGTACTGAGTGTCATGGCCACCAGGGACATCAAAACAAACAGGCTGGAGGCCACTGCCATGAGTTTGGCAGGAATGGAAGAGAAAGGTTTCTCCATGAAGTTCCAGATCATTCTACGAACTGGTCCCAAGACCATGTCCCCAAATACTTCTTCATGTTCCTCTATCTCCAGCTCAGCCTCAAGTTCCCGCTGAACTTTGAGCTGCTCACTGACCTCATCATGACGCTCCTCAAAGGAGATTCGACAACAGCGATGCGCTGTCCTGATCCGAATGCCCCAGTAGCCGATCTCCTCCAAGAAATTTCTAGGACAAAGCTCATCTTTGATCCAAAGCACTCCAGTTCTGTGGAAGTTGAAAATATTGTTGAAAATATCTGGATCTCGGTCAAAGAAATACTCGTTGTCCTTCACAATGTAGTCATCACACAGATGCAGCTTTTTACTGTGGTCTGTGTAAGTGGCCAAGCGCCCTATTCGAGTCTTAGGGTACATGGCAGCCATCTTGTAGGACAGCTGATAAGACTTTCCTCCCACGTTGATGTTGAGCATGTAATTCTTTGCAGATGTGCTGAGCTTCAAAAGAGGCATTAATGGCCTTTCATCTTCCTCATCCTCATCATCTGCATAGATGTTGTAAATATCGCTTGTCAGTTCACTCCACGAATTCCATTGTTTGATCATACTCTCTTGGGCAAAAGGAACAGTGTTGTCCATTGACTTGTTACCAGAGGTGCTCGTTCCTGCAAGTTTGCAGTTTGGAAAAAGGCTTTGTCTCCTGTTCTTTCTGTTGCTGCCCATCATTGAGGCTTTTCTCGGGCTGGTCCCCTTGGCCACACAACAAAAGAAACATCTAAATCTTCATCGCTGATGATGCCATGACATGAACAGAGAGGATACTGACAGGTTGTGTTGTCTGACTGCACCAAGAGTGTTTATGCAACGTTTTAAATGCTATTACCCCCCCCCCCTCCCCCCACACACACTTTAAGCTGTGACATCATCTCCCTGGCTGTGTCTTGAGTTCCTTGAGGTGAATGGAAAAACTATCAGTGAAACCTCTAATCAATGTAATTTTGTGTGAAATTTTAGCTTTAACTAATCTTAACCTTGTCACAGAAATAATTATTACCTAAATTTATAATTATTTGGGTAATAATTATCTCATACTTAAAGAGATGAAAACATCTTTTCTGTGAGTTTTTCCACTCTATGTTTCTATACAATAAGCTGCTGGACCTTTGACTCCTGATTTGGCTCTGAGTGTGGAACTTTGGAGCCCATGCCTGTGTAGAGTCTCTGATGTGGACACACTTTTATAGCAACAAATATTTCAACACGGAAACCGTGTGGCAGTGCCCAGGGAGAGCGCGGTGTTTATTAGAGATTAAGTGATCAGCTTCTCAAAGCTACTCAACAGGGAATCAGTGGGTGTCTTGGCATTCACAAATACAGAAACTTAATGAGTTTTTTGTGGACCATTTTTGAACTTTACAACTACTGATCAAAATAACTGATTACAATTGTGATGAAACGCAATGTTATGCCAAATTACTGAAAGTATGACAAATAAATTCTGGCAGTATGCACACAAAAGGAATACAGACAACGGACTCACAGATAAATGGAGAAATCATCATCCCTCCTTCTGATGCGACTCCTGAGGTCTCAGGTCCATGGTCATCTGACATGAGGCAAGGTCTCAGTCAAATCAAGTTAGACAGCAGTGCTTGTTTAGACCAGTCTACTGGGTCGATCAATCTCCATTAACATGACTTTTAACCAATGTCATGAGGAATGAACGAATAAACAAAAATAAGAGTAAACTAAAAGACACCCAAAATCGGATGCTTTACATATAATTAGCAATTCACATTTCTGTTTTTCTAATCCAAATGCACTTCATGAATACACATTTTACAGTAACCAGCTTACAGCCCCTTAATTTGTTACATCTTACAATATATGAGCTTACCAATGGTTAACACTTGAGAACAACAGAAGGGACAATAGAGGCAGCTTTAATCTCCTTTCAGTCATAGCAGATGCACTAAATGTCTGTTGTCATCTGTAAAGGTTTAAACCGATCAGCTAAATCAGACTAATTTTAGGCACTTACGTTCACCTTGTGGCCATGGTGCTGGTGAGAAACTGGCCAGGGGAAGCTTAGTTAGGGGGTGAGATATCTTTAGGCACCGGCACCGCGGCAGTGGAAAAGGAGCCAAAGTGCTGCAGGGTTTTAAAATCGTCACACAGAGGGTTAGGGTTAAAGTAACCCTGACCCATGCAGTCTGACAGAGGCCTGCTTACACTTTCTTTCATTGCCTTGCAAAATCACACAGTGTTTTGACTATGGAGGTCAGTGTACAGAGGTGTGTCTGATACTCCTCTAGTTAATAGGATGAAATACTATAGACAAAGACAGAACTGAGATAAACACTTGACAAATAAAGGTGGTTAAGGACAAGACCTTTGGTGGGCGTAACTGAAATTATAACTACTTATAGAGATGTGGATCCCTGTCCTCAGATGCTGCTTCACAGCAAAACACATATTCTGAAAACACTCAAGAATTGACATCACAGATCTTCACTGCCTCTTAAACTGCAGCAGATAAACTGGTAAGAAACCCAATGAAACTAACATTGAACACCTTTTATTGTTCAAAGCAACTAATAGGTGATTATAGACCAAACAGTTCTAGGTTCTCATTTGACAGGAACTACCCCCTGGGGAGCTTCCCCTAGAACTGCATACATTCATGGGCCTTTTTTCTGTTTGCATTCGCACTGCCAGTAGGAACACTGAAGTGACGTAGGCCGGCCGACGGTATAGCAGCTAAGAGCTATTGTTTACGACTAACCAGGATAGCTGCACATTTTTAAGTACAAATTCAATGACTTTTAAGACCTTTTAAATACCTCCAAAAGGAAACAAAATACCATTACTGCGGCAAAAGAAATCGACAAACTAGACCACAGTATACACAATTAACCAGTTTTATTGAATTTGAATGACAGAAATATTGAGTGCACATTAGATAATATATGATTGCTTTCTCATTAACAAAAATAAAACTGTATGGTGATTGTCACGCTGGTGGTGTGGTGCAGAACCCATGCGCAAGACACGATGGTTGAAGGTGGCAAACGGAAGACTTTACTTAAAATGAAGACCAAAATACAAGTGCAAACTAATAACAAAAAGGTGCAGCGTGACTGTTGTGCAAACTAACACAAACAACGATAGACAAAAGACAAGGCAAACACTAGGACTTAAATAGAAGGAGAAACTAAACAGGGCAAAACAGGATTGGTTGAAACTAAACAAGGTTAATGAGACAAACAGATACAGGTGAGGGGCGGAGACAGACACAGAACGGGAGCACAAAGACATATCCAACTAAAAGTCCAAAATGGCGGTGCAGGTTGTGACAGAGCCCCCCCCTTAAGGGGCGGCTCCCAGACGGCCCAAAAGAAAAACAAAGTCCAGAACAGACCGGGTGGGTGGGGGGGCGCACAGAGGGATGACCAAAAGGTGCTGCAGCCGACGGGCCCCCTCTGCGGCCGAGCAGGTGAGGGATTGGCTGGAACAGACTTTCCAAACCGGCAGAGGAACAGGAACGGAGCAGCAGACTCTTCAAACAGCCTCGACGTCGGCTAGAGGGCTGAGCTGGGTCGGGGAAAGGGCCTCGGGAACAGGACAGGGCGTCAGCACGGGAGCTGACCAGGACAGGGCGTCAGCACGGGAGCTGACCAGGACAGGGCGTCAGCACGGGAGCTGACCTGGGCCGGGAAAGCGGCCTCGGGAACAGGGCAGGACAGCGCATCTTCCATGGTGCGCCGGGCAGCGCATCCTCCATGGTGCGCCGGGCAGCGCACTCTCCATGGTGCGCCGGGCAGCGCATTCCTCGCGCTGGGCAGCGCACTCTCCATGGTGCGCCGGGCAGCGCATTCCTCGCGCTGGGCAGCGCACTCTCCATGGTGCGCCGGGCAGCGCATTCCTCGCGCTGGGCAGCGCACTCTCCATGGTGCGCCGGGCAGCGCATTCCTCGCGCTGGGCAGCGCACTCTCCATGGTGCGCCGGGCAGCGCATTCCTCGCGCTGGGCAGCGCACTCTCCATGGTGCGCCGGGCAGCGCATTCCTCGCGCTGGGCAGCGCATCCTCTGTGGTGCGCCAGGCAGCGCATTCCTTGCGCTGGGCAGCGCACTCTCCATGGTGCGCCAGGCAGCGCATTCCTCGCGCTGGGCAGTGCACCCTCCATGGTGCGCCAGGCAGCGCATTCCTCGCGCTGGGCAGCGCACCCTCCATGGAGCCTTCGGAGTCACTGTTTGAAGGGGATTCAGGGTGGCAGAGACAGGAGACCCAGGAGCGGACACAGCCCTAGAGATGGTTGGGCCCAGCACCACAGTCCATGTGGTGCCTGGGTCTAGGGCTGGGAGCCCCCCCCAAAAAATTCCCCCCCCGGGTTAGGGGCTGGAGAACCTACCGAGAGAGGGAGCCCCGCCGCACCCAGGTCAGGAGCTGGAGCCGTTTCTGCCCAGGAAACAGAAGTGTCTTGCTGGGTCCTTGTGTGGTCTATCGTTCTGTCACGCTGGTGGTATGGTGCAGAACCCATGCGCAAGACACGATGGTTGAAGGTGGCAAACGGAAGACTTTACTTAAAATGAAGACCAAAATACAAGTGCAAACTAATAACAAAACCAATAACAAAAAGGTGCAGCGTGACTGTTGTGCAAACTAACACAAACAACGATAGACAAAAGACAAGGCAAACACTAGGACTTAAATAGAAGGAGAAACTAAACAGGGCAAAACAGGATTGGTTGAAACTAAACAAGGTTAATGAGACAAACAGATACAGGTGAGGGGCGGAGACAGACACAGAACGGGAGCACAAAGACATATCCAACTAAAAGTCCAAAATGGCGGTGCAGGTTGTGACAGTGATAGACCCAGTCCAATGGAAAAAAAATGTCCTCCTGCATTTACCACCGCAGTAGCAGTGAATGACTTGATGGGCATATAGTACTTTTCGGGCACGAGCATAGCGCTTGTGCCTGACGCTTGCTCGCAGCATCGTGGTTTTTTCCCTTTTCCCCACCGCCACCATCAAATCGTAAGCTGGACAAACACATTCTTATTTTAGGTTAAAATGCGGATCACAGCCACACAAGCACCTACCGAAGCGGAGTGTACGCTACCTCTTCAATGTACAAATATACATTGGACGTTGCAAAATGGTCATTGTTGGGGGATATAAAATACCGGTAAAATAAAACATAAAAACTATGTCTCCCCTCCTACAATTCCAGACATTTTAAGACATTTTTAGACATGAATATCAAAAACTAAATGTAATACGTTCTAAGACTTCTTGCTGGAGTCTCTGCCTGCACTCGGCACACAATGTATATTTACCTTAACCATTATGTGGAAATGAACATCTCTCTCTCTCTCTCTCTCTCTCTCTCTCTGTCGAGCCACACATGCTACTCCTGAGACACCAGTGATCCTGACTCCTCCTGCCCTGTGGACTGATCCATCCTGGTGTTATCATCTTCCATCCCCCGTCAGCCTCCTGTCTACATCGCCATCCCCATTGTTCATGCCCCAATTTACTTTCAATTGTAACTGCCCACGTGGTCGGCACCTATTGCACACCTGTCTGGCCAAGGAGGGGTCTCCTCTCTCTGTGGTCCTCCTCAAGATTTCTCCCATTTTCCCATTTCCCCTTTTGGATTTTTGGGGAGTTTTTTCTTGCCCGCCATGAGGATTAAGTCAGGGGGTGCTGTCATATTTTGATTTGACTGTTGTGGCCTGTAAAGCCCTTTGAGACTGTAAACAGTGATACTGGGCTCTAAACTTGAACTTTATATTTTATACGGATCTTTAAAAATGGCGGTTGCAATCGTCGTATACCTGCGTCTGGACCAATGGCCATACACCTACGTCACAAGGTTCCTATTGCGCTGCGAAAGTACCTACCCTGAAGCAGGAGCTAAAAAAGCCCCTCAAAACAGCGTTCTAAGAACTATGATCGTTCTAAGTTCCTGCGGTGCGAACACGCGAAAAAGGGGGTACTTTCTCCAACAGTTCTAAGAACTATGGAAAAGTTCCTCCAGTGCAAAAGCGCCTAATATGAACACTTTGTGTACAGTGAAACACAGACAGACCCATGCTATTTATGTCATTTACCTATCTCACTAACACCACGGCACTGATCACAGCAAAGGTTGTTTTTCCTGAGGATGCTGAAGAAAGCAGGTCTGCTCCAACAGATGCTGGTCTAGGGGTGGGCCATATTTCATATATACTCGATGTATTGTGGCTTGTTCTACATGCAGTATAGTAAATGACTATATCACAAACATCGAGTACAAATTGTCACGTAATTTTTTTAAGCTGCTGGCATGAGACTCGCTTTGGCGTTTGGCTTCTCTTGCTCTCTCCTGTGGCTCTCTCCCTCTCACACACACAAAAAGAAAATAACTCACATACATACGTCACACACACTCGCCCGCCCATCCAGACCACTCTCCTGGGCAAGTGTGTTTTTAGCCATTTCTCAATATGCGCTCTCTCTGTACGTGTGTTCTCACTGAATTAAACTGAAATGTCATCAGTCATGGCCTACGTACTGTTCCAATTCAATGTTCGCATCTAGTCGAGTATAGATCAAATACCCGGATGTGTCCTCGCTTTGTGGGTCCTATCAAGGATGCATCAGAAAGTGACTTGTGTGGACTTGGGCAGTCAAGTTTCCCAGACTGCATTTCACACAAAGTCTGGACTCCTGAGCTGATCTTAGCAAATCCGAACCCCCAAGAGTGGCAGTCCATACTTGACGTACTGTGTATTGAGAAACAGCTTTAATATCTGGAGGGAACAGGGAGAGTACAGAGCCCCCTAAGGGTCATGAGGACATCTTTTTTGAGCTACTTTTTTGTTCCCTTGCAATATGTTTTGCATTAAAGATTTATTTAAACATTTAAACATTTGTATGCTTTGATCCAAACACAACAAAAATTTACAGGAGGTTGAGTTTTACAGGAAACAGATATTTTTACAATCTAACCATTACTGTTTATTTTATTTACAAAGTGGTTGAAGTAGCCTGATATTGAAATGCATGCATCACATTAATCTGACACCCTCTACATCACATAGCCACACCCTGTATCACACTGTCAATCCATACAGTTACAACACACAGACACACCCTGTATTATACTGTCAATCCAAACAGTTACAACACACAGTCACAACCTGTATCACACTGTCAATCCATACAGTTACAACACACAGACACACCCTGTATTATACTGTCAATCCAAACAGTTACAACACACAGACACACCCTGTATTACACTGTCAATCCATACAGTTACAACACACAGCCACACCCTGTATTACACTGTCAATCCATACAGTTACAACACACAGACACACCCTGTATTATACTGTCAATCCAAACAGTTACAACACACAGACACACCCTGTATTACACTGTCAATCCATACAGTTACAACACACAGACACAGCCTGTATTATACTGTCAATCCAAACAGTTACAACACACAGACACACCCTGTATTACACTGTCAATCCATTCAGTTACAACACACAGCCACACCCTGTATTACACTGTCAATCCATACAGTTACAACACACAGACACACCCTGTATTATACTGTCAATCCAAACAGTTACAACACACAGACACACCCTGTATTACACTGTCAATCCATACAGTTACAACACACAGACACAACCTGTATTACACTGTCAGTCCAAACAGTTACAACACACAGACACAACCTGTATTACACTGTCAATCCATACAGTTACAACACACAGACACACCCTGTATTACACTGTCAATCCAAACAGTTACAACACACAGCCACACCCTGTATTATACTGTCAATCCAAACAGTTATAACACACAGACACACCCTGTATTATACTGTCAATCCAAACGGTTACAACACACAGTCACAACCTGTATTACACTGTCAATCCATACAGTTACAACACACAGACACACCCTGTATTACACTGTCAATCCATACAGTTACAACACACAGACACACCCTGTATTACACTGTCAATCCAAACAGTTACAACACACAGCCACACCCTGTATTATACTGTCAATCCAAACAGTTACAACACACAGACACACCCTGTATTATACTGTCAATCCAAACAGTTACAACACACAGCCATGGCCTGTATCACACTGTCAATTCAAACAGTTACAACACACAGACACATCCTGTATCACACTGTCAGTCCATACAGTTACAACACACAGTCACACCCTGTATCACACTGTCAATCCAAACAGTTACAACACACAGACACACCCTGTATTATACTGTCAATCCAAACAGTTACAACACACAGTCACACCCTGTATTACACTGTCAATCCAAACAGTTACAACACACAGACACACCCTGTATTACACTGTCAATCCAAACAGTTACAACACACAGCCATGGCCTGTATTACACTGTCAATCCATACAGTTACAACACACAGACACAGCCTGTATTACACTGTCAATCCAAACAGTTACAACACACAGACACACCCTGTATTATACTGTCAATCCAAACAGTTACAACACACAGCCATGGCCTGTATCACACTGTCAATCCAAACAGTTACAACACACAGACACACCCTGTATCACACTGTCAATCCAAACAGTTACAACACACAGACACACCCTGTATTACACTGTCAATCCAAACAGTTACAACACACAGCCATGGCCTGTATTACACTGTCAATCCATACAGTTACAACACACAGACACAGCCTGTATTACACTGTCAATCCAAACAGTTACAACACACAGCCATGGCCTGTATCACACTGTCAATCCAAACAGTTACAACACACAGCCATGGCCTGTATCACACTGTCAATCCAAACAGTTACAACACACAGACACACCCTGTATCACACTGTCAATCCAAACAGTTACAACACACAGACACACCCTGTATTATACTGTCAATCCAAACAGTTACAACACACAGCCATGGCCTGTATCACACTGTCAATCCAAACAGTTACAACACACAGACACACCCTGTATCACACTGTCAGTCCATACAGTTACAACACACAGTCACACCCTGTATCACACTGTCAATCCAAACAGTTACAACACACAGACACACCCTGTATTACACTGTCAATCCAAACAGTTACAACACACAGCCATGGCCTGTATCACACTGTCAATCCAAACAGTTACAACACACAGTCACAACCTGTATTACACTGTCAATCCATACAGTTACAACACACAGACACATCCTGTATCACACTGTCAGTCCATACAGTTACAACACACAGTCACACCCTGTATCACACTGTCAATCCAAACAGTTACAACACACAGACACACCCTGTATTATACTGTCAATCCAAACAGTTACAACACACAGTCACACCCTGTATTACACTGTCAATCCAAACAGTTACAACACACAGACACACCCTGTATTACACTGTCAATCCAAACAGTTACAACACACAGCCATGGCCTGTATTACACTGTCAATCCAAACAGTTACAACACACAGACACAACCTGTATTACACTGTCAATCCATACAGTTACAACACACAGACACACCCTGTATTACACTGTCAGTCCAAACAGTTACAACACACAGCCACACCCTGTATTACACTGTCAATCCAAACAGTTACAACACACAGCCACATCCTGTATTACACTGTCAATCCAAACAGTTACAACACACAGCCATGGCCTGTATCACACTGTCAATCCAAACAGTTACAACACACAGACACACCCTGTATTACACTGTCAATCCAAACAGTTACAACACACAGCCACATCCTGTATCACACTGTCAGTCCAAACAGTTACAACACACAGTCACAACCTGTATTACACTGTCAATCCATACAGTTACAACACACAGCCATGGCCTGTATTACACTTACACTACAGTTAGGACTGCGACTGATGATTATGATCACTGTCTATAAATCAGCCAATTATTTTATCAAATAACTGATTGTTTTGTTTACATACTGTCACAAAAGTGTGACAATTACACATACGACATTTGAAAATATGATTTGACAGTGTTGCCTTTTGTGAAGAGAGCTTATGGGCTGCACTGGCAATCCCTAGTTCTATACTTATGGGACAATGGGCGATTTGTACTTATTACAGAGAAAGTCTCGCAAGCCACTAGTGGGTCGTGACCCACTGGTTGAGAAACTGTGCTTTCGAGCAGATTTCAAAATTTCGAGATATATAACGTGTCGTGATGTAATCTAAAAATATCGTGATTTTATTTATAGGCTATATCGCCCAGCCCTACGGTGACTTCCTACCGATGCACCACAGAGAGCATCCTAACATACTGCATCTCTGTGTGGTATCCTAACACACTGCATCTCTGCGTGGTATCCTAACACACTGCATCTCTGTGTGGCATCCTAACACACTGCATCTCTGTGTGGCATCCTAACACGCTGCATCTCTGTGTGGCATCCTAACACACTGCATCTCTGTGTGGCATCCTAACACACTGCATCTCTGTGTGGCATCCTAACACGCTGCATCTCTGTGTGGCATCCTAACACACTGCATCTCTGTGTGGCATCCTAACACACTGCATCTCTGCGTGGTATCCTAACACACTGCATCTCTGTGTGGCATCCTAACACACTGCATCTCTGCGTGGTATCCTAACACACTGCATCTCTGTGTGGCATCCTAACACACTGCATCTCTGTGTGGCATCTCAGCTGCCCAGCAGCTGACAGGAAAGCTCTTCAGAGGGTCACCTCTAGAGCACAGAAGATCATTAAGATACAGCTCATTGGAGGACATGTACAGCTCACACTGCCTCAGAAAAGCCACCGGCATCTGTAAGGACTCTACAGACCCACGCCGTCATCTGTTTGAACTCCCCCCATCCCATGTACTTCACTGCACATGTAACAACAATCTATTGCACATTACACACAATAGTGATAATCTCACTACTACTGCTCTATATTGTGGCATATTCATTATATTCATTATATACTATGTATATAACTCCTGCACTATGGCAATAACTTTCTATCTGCCTCACTATTCTCACTTTACAGCTACTTATTACATTACCAATTACTGCACTATGTACAGAAACAACCTATATTTTATCTTGTTTTATTTTTATTTCTATTTCCTATGTATCTTATTATATTCTACTATTTTATTCTATGTTGTGTTTGGTGTGTGCTGACGGTGTTGTTGCGACACTTGAATTTCCCTCGGGATTAATAAAGTATTTCACATTCCTATTCCTATTCCCATTCCTATTCCTATTCCTATTCCCATTCCTATTCCTGTTCCTATTCCTATTCCTATTCCTATCTGGCAGACGTGACACGGCCTTTTGTGCCCGCACCTCCAGATTAAGAAATAGCTTTTTTCCAAGAGCCAGAACTGCTCTGAATTAGTCCACCAAGCTCACCCCATAATCTGACTGACTCCCCCATAACTGTCTGGCACAACTGACTCCCATACACACACGCTGCACTACACCACCAAATAAGCTATATGATACACAGGGTCCACTCTCATCATTCTGTGTTACTGTCTGGATATCGTGTTCAATATCTGTGTCTACAACACAGTGGCGGCGGCTGTAATTAATAACCTCAGTGCATAGAACTAATACATTCACCCACTTTGGGTTTTTATGAAGATTCTATATCTACATTTCAGTACTGTTTTGGTTTTGTTACTGCATTGCAGATTTGAGCTGTTTGCACTATTTACTACTGCCGGACACTGTTCACTCCGCCTGTTACTTTTTCTATGACTTATTGCTGTTTAATCTTATGTGTTGTTCTATTTTTACCTCATTTATTGTTTTTAAATAACATCAAGTATGGAAGCTGCGAGCTTAATCTCGTTGTACTTGTGAAGTGACAAATGTACAATGACAATAAAGATTCTATTCTATTCTATTCTGTTCTGTTCTATTCATATATTTAGGCCAAATAATTTCTGAATCAGAAACTGAATTCAGAAACTGGATTTTTTGTTTTTATTTTATCAGTTATAATTTGTAATAACCATGCAAGGGTGATTCTTCATTTTTGTGTCCCTGTAAGAAATAAGAAAACCAAAAAAACATTTCTACATTTTTATTTTTGTCACACTTACTTCACACCAAAAGGAAAAAATAAATAATAGCTCAGTCATTAATTTCTTATACAATAAGAGGCCTTTTTTGTATGGTTTTTATTATATTGCCTTTGTCCCTAAACCAGACTTTGGACCTTCAACCCATTCAATACTGAAATAATGTTGAGTTCATATACAAATTAGACATTAATACCTATTTTAATGAAACATATTATGTATTGTAACATTTCTTCACATTGTCTTGTATTTTTTTATAAAATGAACCTCTGTCCCTTGGGTTCACTGTCATTTCCACCACACTGTACAAAACAGAATTCTGGGATCATGTTTTAGGGTTTGTATACTTGGTAACCATGGCAACAACCACTCAACAGGGGAACACATGGCTGGAGAAAAGAGTGACCTGCACAGGGGGTAATAAAAAGAGGAAAAATCAAGGCAAATATGAAGTAATTGAGAAAATGTATAGTGGGTGTCATTTCCAAACAGCTCATATTTCATATGAATGCAAAAACAACTGGACCAGTGCTAATTCAAAAACTTACATTATCAAGCTAACATATCGTGAGATTTTAAAAGAAATACGATAAAATGTCATTTCCACAACAGGAAATGATGATTTCCTCTTAATATTAGAGTGAAATATATATTATTTACCAAAATCATCACAGCCACTATCAGGAGGTGTTTCTACAGAATGGAGAAATAAACCATAGCAGTTATATATAAACGAACCATTGTTGAAGAATTACCCGTAAATGAAATTCAGTAAGCAAAACATTAGAAATTACCATTGGAAACACAACACATACACAGAGTGAAATGAACCGTGTAGCAAACTGCTATTTGATACATAGGGAAAATCTCAGCTCTTTTTCAGATGGTTTCCTTGGAGACCAGTTTTCGTCTGTTTTACAGTTTTCTATCTTATCTAGACCAATTGTCTTATTAGAAAACACTACACAAAAGCCTGGAGTTTAAACCTGATCCTATACGTTTCACCAGATATTTTCATTTGATCATCCAACATTTTTCTCTTTTAAATCCTGAAGCAACTCGACACAGGAAATGTCCTAGCAGTTACGAAGCTACAAAACCTAATTTCTATAACAGGCTCTAACCGGCTGTCCTGTGTTATTCACTAAATGTTCTCCAAGCTTGGAGCTGGGTCAGGGACACCCGTTACATAAATCTCTCTTAAAGCTATCTTAGTCCAAAAAATCCTAACGGAGTTAAGAAATAACATCTGCTTTATTGATCTAACCCTTCGATTATCCCACGGTACGGAGCAAGGTCTCCCAGGACACCTGAATGTTGCCGCATGGAATACAGAATCAGCGACACCAGCTTCCGTGCGGTAAACGCAGGTTATTGAAATGTAGGACGGAAATGACGGCATCCCTGGATGTGGAATAAACAGTCGCTTGAGAATTTTGTACAGCTTCAGGTTTTAAATAAAGCTTTTTTGTCTGAATACAAGTATGGCCGCTACCGAGTCAGGATGCGATCATTATGTACGCAATTGTTCTCTGAAAGTGAGTTAACTGATCTCTGTTTCTCCACAAGTTGACCCTATAGAGTGTGATTCAAATTATGGAAGAAGCGTATTGTTAGGTCTTCTCATAGATATTCAGTCTCACTTGTTTATTCTTTCTCCTCGTGAGGGAGAGTTTAGCTAGCTTAGCTGGTCAGCGCTGAATTACTTTTTAAGTGATCTTATGGTAAACCATAATCAATAGCACGATAAATTCTTAAATGGATGATCCACCATAATTAATAAAGGTCTAAAATATATTAGACTTGTCCAGGGACAGCATTCATGAGACGAGTACGAAGTGTCTCTGATACCGAACTCCGTAGCTTTCTTCTGATGGTAACCGAGCAGCCAGACTGATTTCATACTGCACCAGGGCTATGGACAACGTATTGAGAGTCAGTGTAGTGTTTGTCGGACTGCGGCACAGGCATCAAGAATATGACATTTATCATATTTTAATGATTTCAGCGAGCGAGAACGAGAAGGAATAGTACGGTGTTTGGTCGGTGTAGTAGACGATTAATTTGTGGGTAAGGGTTGGTTAGCCCACGTCCAGAAGGTTACAGAGGCGGGCTTGTGACCGAAAGGTCGTCGGTTCGATTCCCTGGACTGGCAGGAAACATCCTTGAGCAAGGCACTCTTCCCAGGCGCTGCGGCTGCCCGCTGTTCCTAGTGTGTGTGTTGGAATAGAGTAGAATCTCCATGATTACACACATGCAGTGAGCAGTGAATTTAACTTCACATTTAAACCATCCTACACCCGGTAGTGGCCATACCTGCGCCTGGGGAGCAGCTGGGGGTTAAGTGCCTTGCCGTGAATGGGCACTTCAGCTGTGGATGTTGAGGGAGGGGAAAGCATGTTCACTATAGGATGGGTAAAATGCAGAGGGTGAAATTCACTACAGCGATCTAAAGAAGTCTGATTTCTGTTTCTATTTCTAATCAGGATGGATAGCTGCAAACTAGTGGCTTTGTGTAGAATCAGACGTCCTAGAATGTGGTTGTATTTTGTTTGTTTGTATGTTTGCATGTTTGTGTGTGCAGGCACCATGCTGTGGGAAGTTTTATGTGTGTCGGCTGTGTCACGATGAAGAAGAGTCTCATCAGATGGACCGTTTCCACGTGAAGGAAGTGAGATGTGGCGTCTGTAGCACAGTCCAGGAGGTAAAGAGTTAATCTGATTAAAAACATCACAGTCCAGGAGGTAAAGAGTTAATCTAATTAAAAACATCACAGTCCATGGGGTGAAGACTGAATCATTACAGCTGTTGTCATTTTGTTTGTATCATTAGCTGTAATTAGAGATCATTCAGCCATTTGTCTGTAAAATGTCAAAGATCTTATTAAAGTCATCATCAGTAGTATCATACTCATCATTTGCTGTGCTCCCATAGGTGCAACAGTGGTGCCAAGAGTGCGGTATTAAATTTGGGGAATATTACTGCCATATCTGCCATCTGTTTGACAAAGACAAGAAACAGTACCATTGCCAGCCCTGTGGGATATGTAGGTGAGTATTAGTTAATCAGTCACTCTGTGAATTTCTCTGTTCCTCAGAAGTATTCAGTCTTGTGTAATTTGTGCGATGTAATCTAATGCCATTGAATATCTCACTACATAGGACATGATCTTTCAAACTGTCCATGTATTGAGTCAGCAATTATGAAATGGCCAGTTCTATACTGATTCCCTTGAATTAATTTTATACCATGACAGGATTGGTCCAAGAGAGAAGTACTTCCATTGTTTGAAATGCAATCTGTGCTTAGCCCGTGACCTACAAGGGAACCACAAGGTACCTGGCTGTGTTGATTTAGAACCGTAACCTGGTCATAGGCCTGTTGCAGCACTTTGTTCAAATCATAATTGATTTTTCCCCTGGCATTCCAGTGTGTTGAGAATGTGTCAAGACAGAACTGCCCGGTCTGTATGGATGTAAGTTTGTCTGGATCTTTGGGCCTACTGTGGTATGTAAATGTGTGTGAGAGAGTTTATATTTGTATGATATAGTTTAAATGTGTATACTTACAATTCCTTTTCTCTTCTGTCTCACATTCAAGGATATCCACACATCCAGGATAGGAGCACATGTTCTTCCCTGCGGTCATCTCCTGCACAAGTATGTTCCCAGTATGAGAAGAGATATGTTTGTATGAAACTGTACATCAGCTTTATGGCAGACTTCAGGAATGATCTTTCCATTGTCAGTTCACTTTTCCTTTCACTCTCATTCATGTACTGGTTAGGAGATAGGGTCTAGGGTTAGGGGTTAGGGTTGGTCTCAAAACGGGGGTCGAGGTTCACCAGCGTGACCACTGAATGCTTTTGTCTTTGTTGTTACAGTTTTGGTTTGATGACAGGGAAACTTTGCGTTGTAAGGTAGAAAATCCTGACCGAGCAGAGCTGAACTCTCTTTCTCTTTGTCTGCAGAACTTGCTTTGAGAACATGTGCACAACTGGGTAAGATCTGCTGTGGTTTCAGCTTGTCAATATTTATGCATCAGTGTCTGCGGTGTAATGTGTTTGTCAGCTGAACTCATTCCATCCTTCCATCTCTCCACAAGCTGCTCTTCCTTTATTTCCGGATCTAATGCTACCTTTGCTCAAACCTTCCTGGTTTTCTTGCTAAGATCAAACATTTTCGAAATGAATATTTTTAAATGCATTCTTTTTGTCAGTGGTGGCCTGTTTAAAGGGTAGAATCTCTGTTGTGTGGTGTGTGTGACTCTGTGCTGTGTGTCATGTCTTCCATCCTATGCAGAGTTTACCGATGTCCTCTCTGCATGCACTCGGCGCTAAACATGGAAGAATTCTGGGAACAGCGAGATGAGGAGATCGCTCAGTCTCCCATGCCCAGCGAGTACCAGGATGCCACTGTGAAGGTACAGCACTCTGACCAATCAGAAATCAGTGTTATCCTCAGCCTTTCTTCTGACCATGTTCAGGTTCTCATATATATGACAGTTTAAAGTCCAGCTGAATGGCCTGTTCAGGTACTCATATATATGACAGTTTAAAGTCCAGCTGAATGGCCTGTTCGTGATTTTGACATACACAGTAAATCGTCCTTAGTCACTCTCCGCATGTTCAGTTACCCGCGGTTAACCGCCGTTCCAAAATATTAAATGGAAAATTCCAGAAATAAACAATTCATAAATTTTAAATTGCGTGCTGTTCTGAGTAGCGGGATGAAATCATCTCGTGCTGTCCTGCTTGGGACGTGAATCAGTCTCTTTGTCCAGTGTATCCACACTATACACGGCACCCGCAGTTAGTCATGTAGTATGTATAGGAAAAGCATATATAGGGTTTGGCATTCGCCGCGGTGTCAGGTACCTGCGGGGGCTCTTGGAGCGTATCCCCCGTGGATAAGGGGGACTACTGTATAAATATGAATAATTTCTATACATTTCAGTATCTCAGGCAGTGTCTCCTCTGTGCAGACATTCTGTAGATGGTTCATTCCCTGCAGGTGGTTAATGAAACTAGTATGAGAATGTCACGTCGAGAGCAACTGCACAGTTTTGTTGTTGTGTTGGTGCAGTGAAGGTGCTTCTGTCGGTGATGTTTTGGGTCTGTGTTTTTTTTGAAGATCATCTGTAATGACTGCCAGGCCAGGGCCACGGTGCCCTTCCATGTGCTGGGGATGAAGTGCATCAGCTGTGGCTCCTATAACACAGCTCAGAACAGCGGCCTCATCCAGTCGCTGCCTCCCGACGACCAGCCAGAGTGATACCATGGCAACACGACGACCAGCCGGGGTGATGCCATGGCAACACGATGACCAGCCAGAGTGATGCCATAGCAACACGAGGACCAGCCAGGGTGATGCCATGGCAACACGACGACCAGCCGGGTGATGCCATGGCAACACGACGACCAGCCGGGTGATGCCATGGCAACACGACGACCAGCCGCGTGATGCCATGGCAACACGACAACCAGCCGGGTGATGCCATGGCAACATGACGACCAGCCAGAGTGATACCATGGCAACACGACGACCAGCCAGAATGATGCCATAGCAACACGAGGACCAGCCGGGGTGATGCCATGGCAACGCGACGACCAGCCAGAGTGATGCCATGGCAACACGACGACCGGCCGGAGTTCTGCCTTTTCTGAGCAGTGCACTGGCTCCCAACAAGAAACCTCAAGATGACCAGTCTGTGATTAACCAGCACTACTGCATTCAACCATTCACAACTCTCAAATGCTTTGTGCTAATGTAGTTTAAAAATCAATACCAGTGAAGCTTAAGCAGCCAAAATGAATTTGATTGACACTTTTTCCATTTGTACATTGACATGTTTGTGAGGAAGTCTGAGTCTTTGGAATTAAATTGCTATTTAACGCTGAGAGGTTTCTTTGTACTCTTTTAATGGCATTGCTATGGAATCTGGTCCTCTGATTGGCTGGTCTGTCTGTCCAGGACTGTGTTTCTCATTGAAAATGGAAAGTGAAATGATCCTGAGACCTGTTTCACTGACATTTGAATCCAAACAGGCGTGAGTTTTATAGAATAGAACAGATGATCAGCTTTATCTGCTAGATTCTTGATAGAAATATACACCTTGTGTTACTGTAAGGATAGAAGTGTACACATTGTGTTACTCTAAGGACAGAAGTATACACCTTGTGTTACTGTAAGGTTAGAAGTGTACACATTGTGTTACTCTAAGGACAGAAGTGTACACATTGTGTTACTCTAAGGACAGAAGTATACACCTTGTGTTACTGTAAGGTTAGAAGTATACACATTGTGTTACTGTAAGGACAGAAGTATACACATTGTGTTACTGTAAGGACAGAAGTATACACCTTGTGTTACTGTAAGGACAGAAGTATACACATTGTGTTACTGTAAGGTTAGAAGTGTATACATTGTGTTACTGTAAGGACAGAAGTATACACATTGTATTACTGTAAGGACAGAAGTATACACATTGTATTACTGTAAGGACAGAAGTATACACATTTTGTTACTGTAAGGTTAGAAGTGTACACATTGTGTTACTGTAAATGTGAGGCCGGCACGCTGCTTGGGTCAGTGGAATGATCTGGTGTTACGACAGTTGAGAAACAAACAGAAGCCCATCTGCTGTTTGCCAAAACACTCCTGATCATGCCAAAATCCTTCTGGTGGGATGTGCTATAAACACATTAGAGCTTTTTGGTAAAGCACACCATCTCTGTGTTTACAGAAAACAAAACGAAGCCTTCAATTAAAAGAACATCTTTCCTATAGTGAGACATGGAGCAGATTCTGTGAAGTTTCTTTGGGGTTTCTTTGCTGCTTCTGGAATGTGGTACCTTGAGGGTGTGAGTGGCACCATGAAATCAGGAGAATACATTTGGAGCAAAACATCATAGTGAGTGTCAGAGAGCCAAATATTTAATATTTAGTCCAGGGTGGCAATCATGTTGTCAATGCTATCTGTCGTTATTTTCTGATTTAAAAGGATAAATTACGGTAAGTTCTGACTCTAAAACAGGTTCTGTGACATGAACATTGAAGTAGGAATTTTGGAGACCACATAGTTTGGGCAAGTTCAACTTATTTTTATGACAAGTTATATTATTTATGGATTTAAATTTTATGCATTATATAAAATTTATGGGGTTATTTGCAACAGTAACCATATTTTTGGCAGTGAGTGTATGTTAGTTCATTCCTAGCTTGTGGACACCTAGTTCAGGAATCTCTGTGAACTCTGTAAATTCAGTCATGTCTTCAACTGTCAGGACTAGAGTGAAAATACATTTTTTTGTTGGACCTCAAGACTGGAGTAAAAGGCACTGCTGTAGAGCAGCTGAGACAGGACTAACGTGTTAGCAGATGAATGTGTTTTTTATTCAGTTCAGTGTAAAAACAGCAGGCCTGGGAGCTCCAGGGAATGTAAGGGGTTTGCTAGTGCAAAGGTATGGCAACACTTAACAAAACTGGAAACGGTGTATTATTGTAGAGCTGTATTGCTGCAAATGTGAACAACATGTATTTCCTGACTACTGTGGCAGATTTATCTGAGCTGGGCTTGCTGACGGCCTGGAGAAAGTTTAAAACTAATCATTGGTGTTTTTTCAGATTAAATTTTTACAGTCTAATTTACATATTTCCTTAACACTTTTAGATGAAAAACATTCACATGCCACAAGTTACATCATACATACGTACATGTGTATGTATACACACACACACACACACACACACACATATATATATTGTATATACTGTGTGTGTATATATATATATATATGCAGTGTGTTTACACATATGCAACATGTATGTGTATGTGCACATGTGTGCAGTGCATAATATAAAACCATTCAATACCACAGACTGTTCCTTAATCTGACTCCATTTCCCTCCAGAGTTTACGATTTAACTCAAAACTCTAACCCATTTAAGACTGGAGACTTGAAGAAGTACAATAAGACAAAGTAACATAGACTCTTTTTTCCCTTTCATATATATATATATATATATATATATATATATATATATATATATATATATATACACATACACACACATATATATTAGATACAGATACACACACACACATATATATATATACACACACACACAGACAAAGGGTAGGAAATTAGACATGTATGACTATAAACAGTAGGGTAGTGATAGGTTTTATGCCTGGTAATAACGTCTTTCAGAATCTAACAATACTCAGCATAACAATCTGAAGAATAACAAACACCCTGTGATGCACTGCTCAAACTGTGCCCAGCAGGTCTCCCCTACTGTAGTCAACGTGATAGTACATTCTGAAAACAAATGAACAATATTACAGGCCCCTCCCCCCACAGCCCCACCCCACCCCTCCACACTCATGGGCCCCTGCCAACTTTCAAACCAAATCTACACCCCTCTGTGTAACTCTGACTCACATAAATCAGAAAGTTATATGAAAAACACGTATCCCGTGGCAATACCAAATCTTTATGATATTGTGTAATTCATAATACAGCTAAGAGCATGTTTGTGTAATTAGATGTTATCGCCACGGCTGGCAGGTCTGGGCCCGGCGTTCGTTACATCGATTGTGAAACATTCTGGCGGTCGGGTTACGGTTGTGTAGCCGGTGGTTACAGGTGAGCGCTCGGTAGTGACCTCAGAGGTTGGAGCAGTGTCAAATTCCTTTACTGTGTTTTCATCTGGAAAGACTGGAGGGGTTTGATCTGAGTAAGGTGGTGAGGGTCTCACGCTGGCAAAATGTAGAGCGTTGTCAGTTTTCGGAGAAAGCAGCTCTTCAAGAGTTTGTGGTGTGGCAGTTAGTAGCAACATGGGCTGAGGCGTCGTCTTTGGAGAAGTGAGTTCCTCAGAGGAGCTGGACTCATTGGATTCTGAAGACTCCTGGCTGCCGTCAATGGCGTTAGTGACGTGGCGTTGATACCAAATCACCTATTGAGAGATGTTCAGTGCACACACCTAGTCAGAGGCGACGTTTCCTTTGATTGCATGTTTTTTTTAAGCTTCTGCATGCTGGCTGAGCTGAGGTTTGCCACAGCTGTGTGGTAGTGAGAAAACGGAGGCCATGAGTATGTAGAAGTGAAATGAACGTTTCTCACCGGTTTTGAGGTCGTCAGGGTCACCACAAAAAAGACAAAGAGTGCTATTCTCACTCCCTCCATTTTTCATGGAATCTTTCAAAAATAAATCAATAGACAGATAAAGAATTACAGTCACATAATCAGACGAAACTAAAAGGAGCAAACAGCCCCGAGAAAAGCCACGGCTCACTCATCACTATGTAGACAAGCAAAAAAGCTATAAAAGGACGTGAATACTTTACCTTCTGTGATTTAAATGTTGGGTTAGAGAAGAGAGAAAATCCTTTTTTCTTGCCTGATAGAAGAGGAGACAGCCTGCGTACACACAGTGCGTCTCAACCATTCAGTGGCTGTTTATCAGGCAGATGGCTGTTTATAAGGCAGATGGCTGTTTACAAGGCAGATGGCTGTTTGTTTGTCAGCTAATAATAATATCACGTGCAAAACATGGATCTCCAGTCAGCTACAATTTGTGAACTATGCTTCTCTCCACTTTAATCTTTCAAGTGTGTAAAGAAAATGGATGTAACAGAATCTTAATTCGGAGCAACAATTACAGAGGGACAGTCTCAAGATGACAGACCCACAACCACACATCCTATTGTGAAAAACAAGACAAAGAGTTGCGTAATATGTGTTTAAACATGTTGCTGAAAGTTTCTGTTGTACCAGCGTTAACACATAATGAAAGACAGTGATTCATCCATCAAGAAATGAAAAAACAGCCCACACCCCAAACTGGACCTTAACCACAGCAGTTAGGGTTCTGCCTGGAACAAACTGGTTTTAGCTGCGCTGCCGCAGTCTGGTGCCTCCAGCACAAACAACAATGAAAATCCACTAACAGAACCGCCACAGGATGGCTAACGGCACACACAGACCCGCATCAATGGCAAACCACAGCGGGGGTGGCAAACAGGACTTACCCGACAACATACCAGCATACTCCCAGCTCAGACAGTTCTAAATTAGGTTTACACTTATTCATTTTCTACTTACACTATTTATTCCACATTAAACCAGGAGAGAAACCCAACAGATCACTCTGTTGTTTTCAGTGGGGTGTCTTCTACATGAAGACCGAGCACAAGAAAATATTAAAAAGCTTACATATGAGAAGAATAACTATAAAGAATTTAGGGACGGTGATTAACTTTAATTGGTCTGAAAAGTTAGAGTAAGCAGTGGTGTTATCAAACGTGTGTATCCAGTGGTTTTCTCAGTGTGCTATTCAGATTACCTGCAGTGTCCAGCATCCGTAGGACCATCCTCTGAACAATTCATTTTCCACTATGTAAAGAGAAACATTTCTAACATGATCAGATGCATTTAGTTCTTAGTTTCTCTTTAGTTTGTTAATGCATCTTGAAAGACAGCAAGACGCCCAGTTTTCTACACGACTGGACGGGTCTAATTCTCCATTTCGGCTCAGATTTGGGGAAGGCCATATGATAAGTTTCAGTGATTGCACACACACACTGAACAGCGAGCAGTGAATTTGTCCTCTGCATTTAACCCATCCAACACACCAGTAGTGAACACACAACAGACACAGGAGCAGTGGGCAGCATTCCTCTGCACCCGGGGAGCATTAGGGTTAAGTGCCTTGCTCAAGGGCACACAGCCATGGATGTTGGGCCTGGGAATCGAACCGGCAGCCCGGTTCTCTAACCTTTAGACCACGGCTGCCCGGAGGAAGGAACAGAGGAGGAACAGAGATTTGCTTTCTTTGTCTTTTCACCTTTAGTTTCAAACAAACTTAAAATCTACAGCATTTATAAGATGCTGAACTGCTGTACCTTGTGAAACAGTGTGGAAACTGCTGCGTTGTGACTTTTGACTGCTGTGTTGTGACTTTTGACTGCTGCGTTGTGACTTTTGACGGCTGTGTTGTGACTTTTGACTGCTGTGTTGTGACTTTTGACTGCTGTGTTGTGACTTTTGACGGCTGCGTTGTGACTTTTGACGGCTGCGTTGTGACTTTTGACGGCTGCGTTGTGACTTTTGACTGCTGCGTTGTGACTTTTGACTGCTGTGTTGTGACTTTTGACTGCTGCGTTGTGACTTTTGACTGCTGCGTTGTGACTTTTGACGGCTGTGTTGTGAGAAGCCGTCAGATACTTTACTCTTCATTAGTTGATTTACACAAACATTTGACATTTCAAACTTTCTTTTTATTGTCAAACAGCATAAAATGGTAAATTCCTAATAACAACATTCAAATAACTAAATCAAAATTAAAATCACTACCAAAAAAAAAATCCAACAGCATCACACCACGTCCTCTTCACCTCTGACCCTGCCTTCTGCCCGTCCCGCCGGGAGCTTTGGCATGTCGGGGTTTATTCTCCTGTGGATGACGGAGAGGCTTCAGGCGTGACTTAGTCTTGGATTGTCCACCACTCACGTCAGCAGCTGGAGACTGACCGGCGTCAGGGCCGGCAGGGCGAGCCTTTGGCAGGAATATCCCTGGGAAGATGAGGATTGGTGTCTGGGGGGAGTCCCTCCCTGCTGAGGGCGAGGACGGGCCTGGCTGTCCGGACCCGGAGTCTGAACCCAACTCTGTCCCAGGATTAAAGGAGTTCTGATCTTGGCCTGCAGGGAGCAGAAAGAGTTGGATGGGATTCCCAGAGGTGAAGGTCCCAGTCTGGCCATTGGAAGAGGGAGGGGGCATCATGAGGACCTGAGGAGTCTGCCCCCCCTGGCTGTTCGCTGCAGGGAGGAGGAAGAAGAGCGGGCTATCCTCATTACGGTCGTCAGGACACGCGGCGGGCCCCGGGGTCGTGCTGCCTTTCGCCCGTTCCTTGCCAGTGGATTTGGCTGGTGCAGGACGTGGTGGGTCCTCCAGGTAAAACACAGGGGTGAAGTCATCAAAGTCTCGCTGAAGGAAAGAACCGCCTGCCCAACTCAGCTGACGACGCTGTCTCACTTTCTGTGACGCCAGCTACAAAAGAAGTTTAGATTTTATGTATCAGGTGATTTAACCAATATACTGATTATGCTGAATACAGGCAATAGTTCCTACAGAAACACATCCCAAAAGAGGAGATACTAATATAATAATGAGACTAGACCGACAGAAATGCTCGTGCTTAACTGAGAGAAAAAGAGAAAACAAGGGAAGAATACTCACTGAGAGACCTACGGTTACACGAAAAAGACCCATCAAAAGGATGAGGCTCCTCATCTTCCTCAGGAGAACAGGCCAAATTTACCAAACAGGAAAATAAAGCACAGCTGTGCCCAGTTTGAAAGCTTTACTGTAAAAAGGGAAATAGCATAAAACTAAACTTTAAATGAAGTCTATTGCATTTAAATTGAATTCCCTTAATAATCCCCTCCTATCAGCTGCACCTCCCTTTACTCAAAAGTACATTTAAAGACCACGCCTCTGAGGTAACCTGAGACAGACACACCCCTCCACCCAAAAACATGTCAGCAGCAGGAGCCTTGTCTGACCTCAGGTCTGATCTCAGGTCTGATCAAGAGCTTTACAACACTCCCCCGGAGCCCTCTTCCATTTCTCCGCATAAAGTACATGCAGTTTTTTGTCTGGCAAAGATTAGATATCTAAACTGTTTCTCTTATTTTGGTAATGCTGCTGAACAGAGTTACCAACTAACCACTGAATCTGACTAACGAATGATAGAAACTAAAATCAAACCGCTGTCAGCTGTACACTGGTTTCTAATGGAGCAGTGAAGGTTCCTAATGAAGTGGGATGTTATCCAGGTGAGAACACTGAGCAATGGGCACAAAGCTTTTTATGTGTGTGTGTGTGTGTGAGAGTGTATGTGTGATTATGTGTGTGTGTGCACACATACATACACACACATAAAACTGACTCATGTTGAACAGTAAATGAGATGGAAGTAACAAGATTTATTTCATTAAATGATCAGCGATTTATGAAGAGACCAAATCACTTGATAATGTACCACTTTAGAGTTCAGTTCATGCATTTTCATGATTTTTTTTTTTTTTAAATCGAAGAATACTTGTTACTTTCATACTTACAGAGACCACCTTAAACAATAATGTTAATTATACGGTATGGATGGTAAATGATGAATAACACAAAATAGTTAAAATGAATGAATCTTTTAAATTTATCAAAACAAATGACTACCAGCCACATTTTCAGCTCACATGCATTTTTATTGACTCCAGTTTTAATTCACATGCATTTTACACCAACTCCATTTTCATCACTTCTCTTGTCACATCCAACCCACACATCCCCACAAGTCTAACCCCCGTTAAACACACAGCCCTCCTCCCGTTAAGCACACAGCCCTTCCCCCGTTAAACACGCGGCGCTCCCCCCGTTAAACACACAGCCCTCCTCCCGTTAAGCACACAGCGCTCCCCCCGTTAAACACACAGCCTTTCCCCCGTTAAACACACAACCCTCCTCCCGTTAAACATGCGGCGCTCCCCCCGTTAAACACACAGTCCTTCCCCCGTTAAACACGCGGCGCTCCTTCCGTTAAACACACAGTCCTTCCCCCGTTAAACACACAGTCCTTCCCCCGTTAAACACGCGGCGCTCCCCCCGTTAAACACACAGTCCTTCCCCCGTTAAACACGCAGCGCTCCTTCCGTGAAACAAAAGGGTGACACAGTGGGAGATGTGGGATTAAGGATTACAGGATTTTTCAGGGGCCCATTTTTTCCCCAGCAGCATAAAGCAACATGCCTGAGGAGAAACCCACAAAAGCACAGACAACCCAGGGAAATATTTCACAATTTTTAATGCCTCACAAATCACCAGGGGCTGATATTTAATCTCCATGATTGCAAACACATGCGCACACACACACAGTGACTCTGATATGATTTTTCATTGTATGTTGTGTTTAAGTTTAGACGTCTCCCTCTGATAATCTGTAAGACTTCTTAAAAGAGTGATTGGAAGGTAGCTTCATACAGCTGAGAGCGCTCAAACTCGGCTGTGTTAGACCTAATGTCAGATTTGCCTGTTTCACTGTTATTATTTCAGTGACACCTGATTCAGCTCATTACATTTTACTGTAGGATCTGACATCGTTTAGACTTGCACATAGATATTAACCTCAGATTTGTTTTATGTAAGACAAAGTAGTCCAATTTGCATTTCTAGTTGTGTGTAGACTACACTGGTCTCTGCTTTAGCCACTGGCTACAGAAGTACTGATCATCAGTAAAAGAACTTAACTATAATGATGACATTTCCAGAGTGATTTGATATTGCTGAAACAACAAACAGTCCACATACATAAACTTCATATTAAAAAGCAAAGCCTAAATACAGGTAAGTGTGGTAGCCATTTATACCAAGTATAAAAACTATTTTTTAAAATATGGTACTATGAAGTCCCACACTTTTTACTATTCCAGATGTCAGTTTGAGCACTAGGGGGCGCTAGTTTCCCAGTGGTTTTCTAACCACTCACTCACCCTGCAGTGGAACCTGTGCTCTTTGAGAAAGAGAAAACAGAATGAAGAAAAAGCATTGTTACTCTTTTTCTGTGCAGTGGGAACAGTCACAAAGCACTGGAGTAGCGGACTGGGAACAGTCACAAAGCACTGGAGTAGTGGCTTTATTCGGTTAACGCTTTGCTGCTACCCCCCTGTTGGAAACAGGCTTTTTTTTTTTTTTTTTTTTTTGCTTTTCAAGATAATACAGAGCAACTGGAAATAAAAGTAAACAGGTAAAGCCAGGTTCAGACCACACAACTTTAAAAATCCTAAACCCGCTCAAATTACACAATATTCTTTCTTGTGATCTGATGTCTTGTCGACATTGTGGTGCACACGATACACAGCTAAGCGCAGTCAAGGATTCAGCCAAGGTAGAGCATTCATTTCAATCCTACCATGTAAACCTAAACAAAGTGGGGACCATCTTTTGAGATGATGCTTAAGATTATCTATACAATTATGATAACGTTTTATCTGGAATAACTATAGGGGAACCATCATCCTGAGATAAGTGTAGCAATGAGACAGAAATCATAGGAGGCAGAGTTCTGATGTCTGAGTTTTAAGCTCTCTGGAACACTCCGTGATCAGAGATACATAAAGGTCATCAGTGTAAAGTGAAATTTTATGGGTTGTATCTGTGTAGACAATAGGAGATATTATTAAGCTCAGTTGTAGTGTCTGAGTGACAGGTTCTACTGACGAGTCAAATAGCAATGCTGACGGGTGGGCGGGGTGGTCTGGGCAGGTCTGCTATGGTTGGGACAGCAAAAGGCCTGAGTACACAAGCTAATGATGTTAGATGCTAAATCAGTATATGCAGTGGTGTGACTGTCATTCATTTGTATAATAAAGAATTTAACAAACCGTACATTCAGAAAATATATTTATTTCAGGTCCTCCAGAAATGTTTAATAATATTCAAATCGCTTTCTGAAATGTCACAAGAAATTAACATTAATGTTTTTTTTTTTTTCCTAACATAAATCCATCCCTAGTAAGCACTGACCCCCTGACCCCCTAGAACAGTGCCCTTATTTCCCTCAGCTGAAGTTGGCAACCCTGACCCTAGACAACCCTGACCCTAGACAACATTAACATTTGCCTATAGAGTTCAACTGGTTATGTTTGATAACATAAGATTCTTATGGGAATCTAAGATAGTTAAATAGAGTTTATATGATCAATATGGAGATCAGGTAGTTAGTAAGTGACCAAGTGGGTAAACTGTAAGGTCAGCTTGTTGAATTCCATCTTTATTAGACAAAAACACCAGCTAAACTTAAAAGACTAATTAATATAGGCCCTGATATTTTATGTAGTTTAAACAGTAGCAGCTACACTGCATGTAATGCAGCATCACATCTGATGGTTAAATTGGATACTGGACAGCTGGAACAAAAGGGGAAGTGCTACTTCACAGGTTAGCTCAAAAGCTAATTACCCAAACTGTACAAGGACAGGACACTCAGATAAAACTAACTATAGGGCTTAGCAATACCACAACACAGTCTGGAATTTAGCTTATACTGTTGGCTAGAAAAGAGAGCCCAGATTTGATTGCTGCATAGGCATGTGGATTTCCTCCTCTCGGTGCCCATAGACACTATTCGCCTGCGCATTATCAAGAGGATCCACATCCAAGACCAGTCATGTCCTACAGTCATCTGCATTTGTAGACCTACTTTAGATTTGATTTGTGCAGTTCACATATCTTCGTTCACATGTGTGATTCTGAAGTCAGGAATATAAATAGTACAGGCACAAAGAAAATCACTCCATTTCATGCCCAATAAGTAGTAAAACTGTGTGTGTGCGTGCGTGTGTGTGTGTGTGTGTGTGTGTGCAAGAATTCTCACTGTCTTGAAGCTCTGAGAAACTTGTGCCACATTCTTTATTTCCCAGAAACCAAGATGCAACACAGAACTGCCAGGTTAGCCTACAGACGACACCATGTCCTGACCAAGAGAAAGAACAACAAAACAAAAACCCCTGAACAATGACGATTAAAACAGTTGACATCCACAGAAGAAGAGTGGGCCAGTCTTGGTCATTACCTCAGTGAACTCTCCTGCCTCGGACAGCATTTGCATTTTTGACTTCTCTTTATTTTCCCCCAGGTCCTTCATACTGGTCTCCCTCTGTACAGGCTCTGCTCGCCTGCCAGCAACACCAGTGCATCAAGTTATTCAACACTACAAGTGAGGGAGTCTGTGTGCAAGTACGGCTCTTAGAGAATGTGTATGAGAGAGACAGGGGTGGAGAAAGCCTGCATGTGTGTACGGAGCAGTGCTGGTCTCTGGGGGAGAAAGCCTGCATGTGTGTATGGAGCAGTGCTGGTCTCTGGGGTGAGAAATGTACATGTGAGGCCAAGGTGAGTTATCTAGTATATCCTTTACAGTCTTCTTCCAAACTATACTTTAAGTCTATGTACGATCATTAACATGGTCACTGTCAGCATGGCTCTCTCATATCCTTCACTCTTAAACCCAACACACACACACACACACACGTTCTGTACAGTGATTCGTAAACTTGGCATTCTGGTAATGAGTGCAAGCGTACCTGCCATTCACGCTCCTCTTCTTCATGACGGCAATAAGGACACCCAGCACTACCACCCCTGCAGCCACACTGACAGACACATACATGGTCAGGCTGTTCCACGTAACACCCAGGTGGTCCTGGCAGAATTCTCCTCCAAACCCATCTGCACAGGTACAAGACATGGTGCCGTTCCCTGCCACGCAGTCACCCTTCCCATTACACAAATTCTCTTTACAGGATCTGGAGTCTAAGGTCCAGACTGGAGTGCTGTTATCCAGAGACGTGATGTCAGATTGTACTTCTGGTCTAGAGCCAGGACGACCTTCAGGAAAATTAGAATCAGTGTCTGATTTTGAGACATCTTGGATACTTAGAATTTCCATTAATATTATTTGGAGGGAGAGAGGCATTAGTTTAACACTAATTGCGAATTCAATTTTCTCCCAAACTCCCCCACCACCCCCACACACATTCGAGGGAAAAAAAAAAAAAACCCCACACATCACGAGAAGTATTTCAAATCCTTACAGTTCTCGTCAGACTGATCTAGGCAGTCTGGGTGCCCGTCACAGAACTGGGAGGGGTGAAGGCATGGGTGTCCATGGGGGCACGGTTTGGTGCCTGGCGGGCAGTGGTGCTCTGAGACACAGTCTGTCCTGTTTGTAAGAAAATGGTCACGCCCACACCGGCAGGTCCGGCCCCCCGGGAAAGGCAAACAGAGGTGACTGCAACCCCCGTTTCCACTGGCACACAAGTTGCTTCCTTTAAATGCACATTGAAGTATACGGTCAAAAAATGCACATGCCACACACACACACACACACACACACACACACACACACTGTATAGAATAGCTGATCCATCTTTTCAAATGAAACGTCCATCTTACATCCTTCACATGATCATGAACTCCAGGGTGATCAGACTGACCAGGAGCCCTCGGTCTGGCCGTTAAGTCTGATTCCCTCAGTTCCCTGGCAGCGTGTCACTCACCTCTCTGGCTGTGTTTACTGAAGGCCTTCATACACATGACATCAGCATCCACCTCAAACCACGGCTGAGCCTCCTGCCGCTGGGCTCTGAACCAGAACTTAGCGGAGGCTCCTAGAGAACGCCACACAGTACAGGCTAAAGTTTAAAACCTACATGCCCTGAGAAATTCAACACTTCTGAAACATAACTGCTTCAAGACCGATCATAAATGCCAGTTTTATATGCAACTAACATTTTAGCTAAAACTATTAAGTGATTTTGTTCTGACGGGGACTGTCACTCGTCCACAACATAAAACATTGAGTAGAGAGTTGTAAAATCCTGTTGACCTTCAGCTTTAACTGAATCGTTGGACCTTTACCTTGTCTGCTCACCCAGAAGAGCAAGTCATCGGCCAGTGCAAATGCCTTCACTTCTCCTTCGGTCTTGATTTCTTTGTATCCCGAACCATCGACGCCAACCCATGCAATGTGCCCGAGACCTGGAGAAGATGCGCCAAACACATCAATCCAAAACAGGAATCTAAACATTTCCACAAACCTCACTCACACATGCTCTCTGTCCGTCTCTTTCACACACACACACACACACCAACCCAAAACAGGAATCTAAACATTTCCACAAACCTCACTCACACATGCTCTCTGTCCGTCTCTTTCACACACACACACACACACACACACACCAACCCAAAACAGGAATCTAAACATTTCCACAAACCTCACTCACACATGCTCTCTGTCCGTCTCTCTCTCACCTACATCAGCCCAATAAACCTCTCTTCCCTGGTCTGAGAGTGTCAGAGAGACTGGCTGAACACAGTTCCTCCACAGTTCCACCCGATTTCCTCCATCCATAAAGGCACACTCCACCCGAGCGGGGGCTCCACCCTGGCCGCCCACACTGATGAAGCAGAGGCGGCCGCTGGGTGGATGAACAGCTACAGCCTGCACACCGCCTACATCAACACGAATTAACATTGCAGTGTAGCCGACTTGGGAAGAGGTGACCCATACACTGGGATGTTTGGTACCAGACCAGTACACATTGAGAGTGATCCAGTCCAGAGCCAGAGCTGATACAGAGTCCTTCTGAAGTAGGGTCAGCTTGGCTTGAGGGACAAGGGCAGAATCTTTCATCGTGAAGGTCCCAACGGTGTTCTGACCCTCGCTGGTCACGTAGAGAGTAAGTTCACGAAGAGACAGGTCAAAAGTCATGGGCTTATTCTGGGAAGACAGCCCGAATCGACGGTGACTGGGCCAAGACTGTGACCCCACACTCAGTCTGTCCTGCAAGTGGATCTGAACCAAGGAGCAAAACAGCACTCAACACTTTCATTTTCCAGCCAATAGTATCACTTCAACCACATTAACAACTCAATTTCCAGCCAATAGTATCACTTCAACCACGTTGACCTGAGTGAAGGCAGTGTGTGAGTGTGTACCTGAGTGAAGGCAGTGTGTAGGGGCATGTGTGTGAGTGTGTGTGAGGGCATGTGTGTGAGCGTGTGTGGGGGCATGTGTGTAGGGGCATGTGTGCGAGTGTGTGTGAGGGCATGTGTGCGAGTGTGTGTGAGGGCATGTGTGTAGGGGCATGTGTGTGTGTGTGGGGGCATGTGTGTGCGTGCGTGTGTGTGTGGGGGCATGTGTGTGCGTGCGTGTGTGTGGGGGCATGTGTGTGCGTATGTACCTGAGTGAAGCCAGTGCCTGATAACAGAAGAATGAAGGAGTCATCCATGGGTTTGGAGCAGTTGAGTCCATCTTCATCAAGTTGTAAATGAGGAGGACACTTGCACACACTCTCTGGCCCTGGGGCCAACACACACAAGTGAGAACAGGCACGAGTCTCACAAGGGTTCTCCATACTGACCTGCAACACAGGATGAACCACCTGCAACACACACACACACACACACACACACACACACACACCCCCACATTAACACACAGCTACAACCATTGCAGAAGTGTTTTGATCAGCTAATGGGTTTAAGAATACTTATACAAAATTAAAATATGCATGTCTTGATTGTCAGTGATTTCTAGACTAACAAAGGGATAATTTATAGAATGATGGCATTACAGATGGAAGTAAATAAATACTTATTTAATGACAATGTGCATAAAACTGTACTTTCTTTCAAGCTGAAAGGTTGTCTGGGTTGTTTAAGAAGCACTTTGTGTTTTTTGCCTGTGCTTTTCTGTGCCTGCTGGATGGTTCCTCTGCGAGTATCAGACCACAGCACAAAGTCATCAAACACAGACACAGAGAACGGGCTGGGTGTCTCGGCCAGCTGCAGCAGCTGGAGGGAACAGATGTGGAATAACAATGTTTATAGTCAGATTGATTTTACTAGTAATGTGTGGACCAACACGCCAGTTAAAATGGTACTGAACTAAATTCAGCCCCTGAATTCGAGTTCTTATGCAGAACAGAACCTGTTCCCTCCTTTCAAAACAATTACACAATACCTGGATCTCTTCTCCACGCAGTGTTGCTGATCCGATGTATCCGAGCTTCTGGTCCGCCCAGTAGATGCGGTCCTGGAGCGGGTCCACAGCAAGGCCAGTAGGCCACCTGAGGTTCCGACTGATCAGAACTCTCCGCTCTGACCCGTCCATTCCGGCCTTTTCAATCCGAGCCTTATCCCCGGTTTCACACCAGAACATCAGCCTGGCGTAAACAGAGAACAAGAGACATAATGAGGTGTGTTCTGGTCCAGTACAAAGTCAAACCATCCCTCATGTCAAAGTCCTGTCCCCTGAGTTTAACGAAACATAGTGCCTTGTTACTGCCCACAGTTTCTTAAACCCATAAACCATCTTCTGACAGCATCTTCAGATTTTTACCGTTCATTTTAACAGTCTGTTTTACTGTTCATTTTAACAGTCTGTTTTACTGTTCATTTTAAAAGTAGTATGAGAAACCAAGAGATGAAGAATTCGGTTTCCTGGATTGCTCAGTGTTAACTCCCTGACAGACGACCTTTACCCTTTCTGTGGAAGTAAAGCCAACGCGCGCGGCTGCTCCAAATCCTCATCCATGATCACCGCGTAATCCCAGCCATTACTGGGTGTGCTTCCCAGTGCAACGGCGTTAATCTGACCGCCCACACCATCAATCCAGTACACGTTCCGTCCCACCCAGTCTACACACACGTAGTCTGCGTTAATGCCTACAGGAGAAAGAGACTGAACTTATGCATGCACCTTTTTCAACCACCCAATTTTACTACCCAACCACCCAATTTTACTACCCAATCTCAATTTCAGGCTCAACTCCACACGACTACATACAGCTGACGGCACCGGCAGGGCTAAGACACTGACGTAGTTCAGCGGTAACTATGTTAATTTCTCATCTTGCAGGAAGACCTACTGCAACCCTTTAACACAAACACCACACACGCAGAGTCAAAGCACCTCTGTGATGTTTAACTGACCAGAGTCACAACAAACACATTTCATTTCCACCCTCTTCCAGTATTTATGATAAATTGTCGAATCAAATATTTCTAACTATTGTCATGAACAGTTTTACTCACGTTCTTCCCATTATAACTGCATGAACTGAAAGGTCTTTGCCGACAATTCTCATTACGAATTTAGTTGCTATGTCAAAGCGCATAGTGATTTGCAGAGAACAATTTAAACTTATAGGGTGACCACTGTAATATACCATTACAAAAGAATGAATTCATCCAAATCTTGAAGGGCTCTGTCCATTTGTAATGCTGGAGGGAGTATTTCTGTTCTATCCTATGACTGACCTCTGATCAAGCTTCCTCGACTCTTCATGTCCAGTGAGGTCCATTCAATGCTTTCAGCGCTGTGGTTCACCCAGTAGGCCTTCTGTTCCTTCCAGTCATAGTCAACGGAGAGAATGAAGCCCCTCACAGAGGAGAGGAGAGCATCCAGCCTGTCGCTACCAAGCCCCAGGAGAAAAAGCTCAGACTCTACAGAGGCCAGCAGGGACGGCTCACCTGTGACATCCAAACCAGAACAAGGCAAGAAACATCACGCTTCTCCACATCGGGGCCCTTCTTCAAGACTTACCGACGTCTGCAGGATGCCTCTCCAGCCTGAATCTCATACATGTTCAGTTAATCTAGATCTTTGTAAAAACCTACATTTTAGAGTCAGGTGGTCATCCTACAGAGGCCAAATCCTCAGGGGACGAATGACTAACCCCAACATGAAATGTCCACATCCCACCTGAAGTCTTACAGCTTCGGCCATCGGGCTCCAACATGTAACCTTGGTTACAGCCGCACATGTATGAGCCCTCAGTGTTTTTACAGATTTGGCTACATACACCTGGACTGCCCCCGACACACTCGTTTACGTCCACACACGTCACTCCGTTCTTCTGAGGCCTAAAACCAGCCCGACACCAACACCTCTGAACAGAGAAAATGGCAAACGCAGGACAAAAACGTCACTGAGAAACTGTACAACATTACTTAATATATAACATATAGTACATAACATATGTACCATTGTTCTTCACTGAGTGACCCCAACTAAGGCTATACTGTGTATATAGAGCAATCTCAAAGAGAGTAATGTTATTTCATTATGTCTGTAAATTTTGACGGCATTAAAGGAAAAACCTACTGTGCCCTCTGGTGTTCTATGGCAGTCCTGACTGCATCCTGACTGGCTGGTGCATTTAGCTGTCGAACAGTTCCCACCTTCATCAGACCCATCTAGACAGTCAGTGACTCCGTTACAGAGCTGTGCTGGGTCCAAACACTCAGAGCTGTTACACTGGAACAGGTGAGAGTCACATGACCCAGAACCACCTGAAACCAAAACATGCACACAGAGCAAAGTTCAGAGTCTTCACTGTAATCACATTAATACCATTAATGTGGAATGATATCCTCTATAAAGAAACGCACCCTATAAGCCTGCTTCCAACTTCACCATGATCAAACAGTACAGTGAAAGAGTATCAAAAGGCTCACAACATGCAAATGAACATTCCTCAGTAAATCTTCTGAAATTAACTGTCTTTAGCGAACATCCAGGAGAACACTGGTTCATTTTACTACCCTGACAGTCTCTGACTTTAATGAAGAGCGTAAGTGTGTGTGTGCATTTAATGGTTTGACTCACATTCAGTCTCGTCACTCTCATCCCTGCAGTCTGGAACGCCATCACACCTCCAGGACAGAGCAACACACTGAGAACCAGAGGAACAAGGCCACTGAAATGTTCCGCACTTCACTTCAGTCTCCTTACAATCCTACAGGACAGACACACACATACACACGTACCAGACATGCAAGCGCACCAAATCCAGGTTTAACACACATACATTTCATTAGATACAATGCTGTAACCCACACCCACATTTTAACTTCTACCTCCAGCCAATCTCCCCTCCCGACCAATCACATCCCTAGATGTAAACGGCACTTTGAGAGAGCATTCTAACAATGTCTAAAAACACTACACTTGGAGTGAAACTTCCATTCATTCCAACGAGACCAAAGATTCTGTTGGAACCATGTACAGATCCAACAGATTCCATGATGACCTCATTGTTCTGTCTGTCAGTTTGCTTATGCCAACAAGACCTTTTCATCTGTGCTGTCTCTGCAGTCCCTCTCTCCATCACAGATCCACTCTGGCAGTAGGCACTCATGGCTGTGTGGGCAGTGGGTTTGGGTGGCACAGGGGGAAGGTTTGACACAGCCTTCCTCGTCCGAGTGATCTCGACAGTCGGGATGCCCGTCACAACGTACGCCAACAGGCACACATTGTCCATTACTGCAGCGGAACTCTGCAGCACCACAATTCTCCTGCTCTGTCAGGGACAGACACCCCAAAAAAAGACATTTTGACAAGAACGACTAGTCCCGATTTGCCACACATATGCAAAATGAAAGACTTCTCCAAGTCAGGTTGGGACATTAATGTGCTGGATTAGATAGTCACCTGAGCTTTTAGGATAACGATCACAGTCAAGGTCGCCGGCAAAACTCAGCCCAACTCTTCTGTAATAACCCATCCCCTGATAACATTAGTAATCCATTCATCTGAACAGAAACCTCACCACAGTTGGCTTCATCACTCTTATCCATGCAGTCGGGCTCCCCGTCACAGACGAAGGACTCCGGAAGGCAGCGGGTTTTGTTGTCACAACGGTGAACACAGCTCTCATCCGGTCGCAGGCAGTCGGCTTCATCCGACCGATCCTGGCACTGTGCCACCCCGTCACAAACCTGACCAGACTCTATGCACTTCTTGCCATGAGCACACTGGAACTGCCCTGTGAAAAGTCAATGCCCAGAGAGATGAACAGTTTCATTCTCTCAATACCAACTCCACACAACTGTATCAACAATTCTGACAGCGAGTATCCGCTTCCCTCGACAGGTCACTTTTCAGACCTCTTTCAGCTTAAAATGTTCACGTCTCTCTTCCAGTTATAACAGCTCCAGGAGTTCTTTACTCAGGCCTCTGAGCCGTGCAGTAAAGATACCTGGAGTTTTCAGACAATAAAAGATCACACAACAGACCTGCCATGATGTCCAGTTTGACTGAGGGGTTTTGTTTAGGGTGCTGATATATAACTGTACTCAGTGACTGAGCTGGGTGATTAACTGTACTCAGACCAGTTATACGCAGGAATAGAACAAATATCCTGTTCATAGCACCTCAGGACTGGCTCAGTGCATCTGCAGTGTTCATCTTACCATTCTCACACACAATGGAGCAGCCCTCTTCATCTGAGCCATCCTTACAGTCTTCCTCACCGTCACAAACGTGACTGAAGAGCACACAGTCTGAGCCGTCTCGACACGGCTGAGATCCCAGACGACATCTGACAGGAGCAGACTGAGATGCTACTGGGCCCACTGCAAAACCAGACAACAACATTTACCCACGTAGGTCTGTCCTCAACCAAACTTCACTTGTATCTGGTAAATATTTTCTCACAACAGTGAAAAAAAACTACAAAAATCCACTACTACCAGTCAAATTACAATTCAAGTCTTTGATGGTAATCCAAAAGGAGTTCCTACTGAGACTAAAGGTGCTTTTCGAACAGTTCTAGGGAGTCACTGAGAGGAACTCCCCACTAGGGAGCGCCCCCTAGAACTACATACCCTCAAGAGCTTTTTTCTGTTTGCACTCCAGTAGGAACACCGAAGTGACCTTAGTATCGCGGTGTGACGCTAAGAGCAGTTGTTTACATGGCTGACCAGGGTTATCTGCACATTTTCTGAGTCCAGATTTAATGACTTAAGACCTTTTTAATATCTCTAAAGGAAAAAAATAATACCGTGCTGCGGCAAAAGAAATCGACAAACTAGACTACGGTATACATCGTTAACGAGTTTTATTGAATATGAATGACAGATATTCAGAGCATTAGAGAACAACTGCCTTCTCATTAACGAAAATAAAACTGTATGGCGGTAGACCCAGTCCAATGGAAAACAATGACCCCCCTTGATTTACCAGTAAAAGTGAACAACTCGATGGTTATACTTTTACGGGTGGTAGTAATTGTGCTTTTCAGATTTGAGGTGAGAACCCAATGCTTTACAACCCACCGTCTAAAGTTTGAATGTTTTGCGACAAAGTTCATATCGCGCCCCATACGAATCACTGGATGGTTTCAGCCAGCCACTTCTCATTGAATATATATTTACCTGTGGCTGAGTCTGCCTTGCTCGCTAGCAGCATCGTATTTCTTTTCCCTTTCCCTGTCGCGGCCCTCACATCATAGATAAACATGTTCTAAAGGAGTTATACTGAGACTAAATCACAAGCTTAGGCAGCAAGAGTATGCATTCTCATTACTTCACATTTTATTCAAGAAAGGATTTCAAATAAAGAGACCTTGAAAGTAAAAAACCGTGAGACTTTCGTCCTAAAAAGTAGTAGGCTATCGAAGGATCTGTTAAAAGGGTTGCTTAAGTATTTACATTAAAAAATGAGGGAAAAGTTGGCAAAAATATTGGACATGAAGCATCTCACCTTGCAAAATAAGCGATATCCCAAACGCGACAAAACCTAAAGATACAAACATGGCGGCAAAGAACAGCACTTCAAACTAAAGGAGTGTCGTCTTTGGCACTTTATAACGTACCCAGCTGTGGCAATTAAACTCTAATTAAATCGATTCATCTGAAGTGGCCGTATTTTGAGGCGGTTTGTTTTGCTGTTCAAATTTGTTTTCATTTATGTTTTATCTCAGAAAAAAGTAGTCTCTTAAAATTATTCAATAAAATTTACGTCAGCGGTGGCGAGCATGGACACCTCTCTGTATCCTCGGTGTGCGATTGTCCCCTTAAAAGCCAAGGCATTTAATCAGTTATCAGCATCGGCATATTCTTTCATTTTGCACAGGTTTTCCACTAGCAGTTGGCATCGTTATTGCTACACCAGTATAAAACCACGAATATGCCCTTTTTGGCTAGTAATTCATACGGAAGCGGACCGGACTGAACGATATTTGTGAACAGGTCGTAGAGAGCACTACAACTGAACAGGTGAACAGATGGTGAGGTAAACAGTGTTTAGTTTAGACTAAAAAATGTTTTAGAGTGAAGTCACTGAACGGCAAAGGAAAACGATCGAGGAAAGTGTCAAGATACTGTCGATCGATCCGTTAATTCATGTAGGCCTTTAATCGGTGTCTCAGGCCACTAGTGCAAACTTGGTGGACAGGCAGGGCGAGGCATACGAATGTAGTTGCCAACTGGTTTAGCGAAAGTACTAGTTTTAGGTTTTGTTGGTCATTTTAATCACATTTAGCTGAACATATCAGTAGAATTGGTTTAAAAAAAATTGTTCACATCCATGAGAAAGAACGTGTCAGCATGCGAAGAAGTTTCGTTGCGAAAGTTCCGTTTGTTGTGTCAGCAATATTGTCGAGTAGGCCTACAGTGAAGTGGTTGTGTGCAGCTAGTCGAAACGTTTTAGGTCCAATTGGTCATAAAGAAATCGTGTTTATGAAACAAGTTTACATTCTACACGACAGAATTAAGTGTGAAGAGAAATGTATCATTGTAGGGCTGGAAAAAGAAAAAAAACTTGCACTGGCCAAACTACCTTACATATTTCTCCACTCTCTTATTTTACAAGCCGCAATCTACACATGATCGTTTCTTATCTGCTGTAAGAGAATATCAGCTTTATTGTTGGCATTCAATGTCAGTTTAGTTTATGGGCCTGAAAACAACAATTTTCTTATGTGCTCTAGGACTGCTAAGTGGATATTTGACGTGTGCAGATATTCGGCAGTGGGGCGCTCTCTGTGCTTCACCTTACAGTCGTTAAAATCCATGCCAGTAACATGGAGAATTGACCATACCATGAAAGGCCAAACAACCATTTTCAAAATTGTTCTTGACAAGGTTTTGTTCTTGATTTATGGAATTTTGGATCAGTGCTTTAACAGAATTTCTCGACTTTTTCTTTTTTTAAAATGGTATCAACCAAAATTGATACCATCTACAATAATCTGACCACCTCCCTAGCCCTCCTCTGCTCGCCCCCATTCTCAAAAAACCTGGACTCAACCCCCGACATCATGTGCAATTTCCGTCCCATCTCCAGTCTCCCCTTTCTCTCAAAAATACTGGAACGTGTTGTCGCCTCCCAAATCAAAGCCCACCTCAGCTCAAACGACTTATTCGAACCATTTCAATCTGGTTTCCGTTCACAGTACAGCACAGAATCGGCTCTGCTCAAAGTCACCAATGACCTACTCCTCTCCTCAGACTCTGGCCACCTCAGCATTCTCATCCTCCTCGACCTCACCGCCGCTTTTGACACCATCAACCACACCATTCCTCTTTCCCGTCTGGAATCCCATGTCAACATCACTGGCACTGCCCTCTCCTGGTTAAAGTCATATCTCACAAATAGACTGTTGGAAAAATACTACTCTCCTTTAAGATAACCACTGTAGTAACCATGATAAACAATGTAACCATAATGTATTCATTATTATAGGGGTGAATCAATGTAATCGTTTATATTAACAACTATATAACTATACAATCCTTTGTATTGTAAGAAACATCAAGTTCTCTTTGTTCAGAAAGAAAAGGCCTGTGTGGCCCTTTAGGGGACTGCATGTGAGATAAGGTTGGCGCCTCTGCCAGAGTGTTGTGGTCAGTCATAATATATGGAGAAGGTGAAATATTCCTGGTTTGTGATATATCTTGCTCCACTGCTTAGCAGGGCAGTAAATATTGGAGACGACGTATGGTAAAGGTAGAGGAACTAGACAATAATGACGTAATCTAAACCAGCCATAAGAGGAGTCTGTGAAGATGGGCTGGCAGAGGTGCCCCACATACAAAGAGACAAAGTAATGTGTATCTTTTTTTGAGAAAACGTGTATAAAGACCAGTGTTTTGTGAGAAGGAGTCAGTCACTCCCCGGGACCTGACTCAGTTTGTTGTATGTCTTTTGAACTATACAATAAACTTACACTGCATCTGACTCATTGTTAGACTCCTGTTGTTTTGTCTCAGAACAGGTATCGTGTGGCGTTGGGACTCAGTCTCATTTGGCCCAGGCTGAGAATTTCACCCACATTTGAGTGGCGAGCCAGCCAGGAGAGGCACGGGGAAGCCGACAGCTTGGACGGATCTGCTCCTTGGATCGACGGTGGCCACATACAAAAGGTAAGCAGAGCCTTTTTCCAAAATTCTGCATAAAATTGTCGAGATCAAGAGCAGTGGATCCGCCCGGGCCGAGGCATTATCTAGCCTCTCCTCTAAAGAATCTAAATTATAGCAGAGTCCGATGCAGTAATTTGTGAATGTGAGATTGTGTGTGTGTGACTAACTTTTCTGTGTTGTTTAAGTAGAAGCTGTTTACACTGCATGTGCTGAGGGACCGGTGTATGGGAGAAGGTGTTTGTGTTTTGTTTGAGTGTGCTTCCAGTAGAAGCTTGGTGGCTTCCCAAAGGGCTCTGGCTTGGTGTATACCGGGCAGGAGCAGATATGGGGGCTATCCGCTGGAAGTGGACTCCCACCCGAGGCTGTCTGGGAGGTGATGTATTGCACGGTACCTGCCTCCCGGGCCTCGTACAAGCAGACTGGGGAAACCTTGCGGTGTTAACAACCAGTCTGCTTCGGTAAGTATCCAGCCCTCTGTGAGTCCCCTTGGGGCAACGCACACCAGAGGGTGGTCTGGGGCCAACAGACCTTAAATGGGGCCCAGTCTTCTATCGGTGATTAGCACCACTCACACAACAGCACACATAAACACCATCCTGTGGATACCGCTCCCATTGTGTCGAGGAAGTGTATCAGTGGGAGGTCTGCACGGGCAGGAGGGGTGTAGATCAAATCTAGGTTAGCTAAGGGGCCCGCTTCGGACGGCAACCTAGTAGTTGCTAAGGGGCCTAAGGACGGCGACTTAGAATAACACCAGACTAGCTAAGAGGCCTGTTTAGGACGGCAGTCTGAGTAGTTATCAGAAGTTAGACTTGCTAAGGGGCCCAGTTGGGACGGCAGTCTAGCTGTCACTAAGAAGCTTATGAGACAGTGACGCTAAACAATAAAGAGAAAACAGAAAAAAACCCAAAAAATTTATTGTATATATACGTGTATGTGTATGCATGTGTATATATTTGTGTGTGCGTATATACATGTATATATATATACTTATGTTATTTAGACTGATTAAGGGGCCTATTTAGGACAACAGTCTATAGTGGGTCGCTAAGGCTGAAATTAAGACAGCGACTTTTGAGTGTGAATGTACCGGCAAATGTATGAATGAGTGAACGGTATGAACGGCGAGTGAATCGTATATGTTGAGTAAAGTGAGAGAGTGGATATGAGTGGAGGAGAAGTGAAGAAAAGCATCGATTAAAGTGGTAAATGCTGAAATTAATATAGTTGTGAGCGCTGAAGAGAGGTATCTAATAGAAAATATTCCTGTTGTTAAAATAAGAGTTGTGTTTAAAGCGGCATTTTAGAACCACGGAGAGGAGGACGCGGAGTGCGCGAAAGAAGTAATAACTGTCTTCAAACAGTGAAAAGTTATGTGGGATGTCATGTAATTTGTAGTACTCATAAGGTAATAGTAGTGGAGGATTTAAAACTGTTGGGTGCATTATCCGAGGGGTTTTTTGTTAGACATAGACAAGTGTAAGTTATTTCAGCGGGTGCCATGGGGAAGCGCCAGGACCTCCCTAAACATTGCTAAGTGTGCCCATTGTCATGAACAACACTTGTTTCGCTATCAGCCCCAGTCTAAAGAACCACTGAGTAATGTTAAATGTCTATGCTATAGCAGCAAACATCCATATGTGAAAAGTACATGCGAAATACCAAATAAATTAAGCAGTAAACTTTGTGTGTGATAAAAACGCGGACTACTTCATTTTTGTTATGTGTATTACTAGACGCAATCGCCGTTTTTGACCAGTTAAATTTAAAAAGACTATGTAGAAACGTAGGGAATTAGGACACGTTTTTGGTTAAAGCGAACGTATAAAGATTTTAACAGTATTAAACACTGGCAAAGTGACCGGCTGATCGAACTAAAGCTTTGGCAAATTACTAATTGGTAACTTTATAAAAGGTGCTACTTGACGTGGACTGTATATTTACGGAGGCTATGGAGTGCTAGTACGTCGCAGCCGATATTAAAAGTCTCTATAGAAATTCAGACAATATTGTAATCGTACCGTTAAGTCCATTTTCGATGGTATAAGAAAATTAATGTATTAAAGGTCCAGGAAGGCAGTTGGTTAGTCCCAGATTGTGTATAACCGTAAGCTCGCGCAGAGACAGGGACGACAGGCCAGAACTATTGAAATCAACTTAAAAACGTGTATCTGTGATTAACAACATGAAAAAAGCCGTGATGAGCAAAAGCATGAATACACCAAAAGAATTAGTCGTTCAAAAACACCCACAACACAAAGCCCACATTTTAAAGTGCATGAAAAAGTGGAATAAAAGAACAGTTGGAGATCGCCAGTGGCCGTTAGAGGGTACGTTTGACATTGCATGCTGTAAAGAGGTAGAAACTAATATAACACATTACAAAGTGGGAGACACTAGTGATAAGAGGATAGGAAAAAAGCAGAAGGAAAAAGAGGTTCTTGGTTGGTTTATGCAAACAGGGACAGCGTGTAGGCAGTCAGCTAGAAGGGCTGGGGAAATGCAAAATACACATAGAGAGGTGCAGGATGAGAGAGAATGCGGGAAAATAGCAGATAGGCAAGAATCATTGTCTGAAGCAAATGTTTGCACACCACCAACAGTCTTCATCACCCCCATCTTACTCAGCTTACAAGAATCCACTGAAGGCAGGACAATACGTCTTACAGACAGGACAACCCCAGGAAGAAAGAAGGATTGAAACAGAAATAGAGCTGGAACCGATAAGAGGGACTGTCAAACTTGCATGGAATCCCACAGACACCCATACAGATGCAGATGCACACACCCATACAGGCATTCCACTACGTGCAGGCACACATACACACACACGCACCCACACACACACAGGCATGCACACATACCCGAGCACACATACACACAGAGGCACACAGACATATGCAGACTTCAAAGAGAATCAGGAAGAGGGGGGCTACACCTGGAAGGAGTGGAGACAGAGAGGAGCAACAGGAGGCACACACAGTGACGGAGAAAGAAAATATATGGAGGACCCACAAGAGAGGGCAGACAAGGAGGAGTTTCACAGACTAGTGGATACGCTTCCTGCGGATATGGAGAAGCCTCAAAGGTCAATGCTTATCAACCCAGAGGAGTTAATGGACGAGGGATACACAACTTCCACGCAAAGCACAGGGACATGAGTTGCAGAAGGAAGACAACAGAGCCGCCCACAGGGTCAACCTCCATGGAGAGATTTGTGTCTGGAAAATTATGGATAGAGGGAACCGAAGAGGCCCAAAAAGAGAGGAAACAGAACTAACCAACAATATCAACATCTACTTGAAGACTTCAGTAGGGCGGAGATGACAAGATTAACAGAAACAGCAGAGACCGGAATGGAGCTGAGGAGTGGGCGTAGAGTCAACACAGCACCGAGAGAACAGGTGAAGTCGGAGGAGGAGGAGATCGAGATCCAGGCACCACTGATTGTGAAAAGAGACAGAGAGCAATACGTGCCATAGTCATTTATGGACATGCAAACCCTGGCCAGCAAACTGCCTCCGTTGACTGAAGGGGCCAATAAGTGGATCGTGGCCCTAGAGGAGTTCACAGGAGGAGTGAGGCTGGCACTGGGTGATATCAAAGCTTTATTAATGCATACGGCAGGAAAACAAATAGCCCATGAGATTTCCGACGAAGCAGAACTACCGCAATTGGCCGTTAGCAATATTGCAGATGATGTAGGGTTTAATGGTCATAGAAGGGAGATTTGGGCTGCAGTAAGAAAACAATATCCAGAAAAGATGGACCCTTCAAAACTAGAGGGGGAAACATTAAAAGATGACGAGTGCCCACTGAAATTTCTGCATGCCTTTCAAAGAAAGTGGAGGGAAGAGACAGGAAGTCCGTGGAATGCTAATGCTACCACTGCAAGTTTATTTAAAATGATGGTTAAAAAGAGCATGCCACACGAGGTGCAGCAGAAATTAGATAATGTGGTGGGGCTGCTAAAAATGGATTGGGCGATGTTTTCTGAACATATAGTCCATCATGTGGAACAACACAGAAAGGAGCAGCGGAAGCAGGAGGAGGAGTCCAAGCGGCTGGCCAACAAACTGACTCAGTTGCAAGTAGGACAGCTCACAAAGAATACCAAAGGCAAAAATAAAAAAGGAGCACATCCAAGCACCTGTAGTGACAGCTATACCACAAGTGCCATCACCGCCTCAGACGCCCCCTGCCCCAGTACTGAAGCAGCAGCAGCCAATGCCACCCACACACATGTATCAACCATCTACAGCCATAATCCAAGTGCACGTGAATTCACTCCCCTATGGTTACAAACTGTCAAGAGGACAGGGCAAACGACAAAGAGGAGGTTACAGAGGCCCGACACAAACGACAGCTGGGCACCCTCCACAGAACCAAGCATACCCCCCACAGAGCCAACAACCAGGACCACAGCCGTATAATTCCTGGCAAGCACAGCAGGGGCCAGCACAGCCTGGACAACAGCAGCCACAAGCCCCCACTCAAACAAGCAACGAATTGTGTTGGGGATGTAACCAGGTAGGGCACAAGAAAAGAGAATGCCCAATCAATCCGTGGACAGGCCCGGCAACAGGATTGCCATATTAGGGCTGCCCAGAGAGGCCCGAGGGAGAGCAGATGCTGCCTGTCACCTCTCAGCATTCACAAGAACAGCCCACCATACCTGTAGTTATAAACCAGAGAGAACACTTATTTATGGTGGATACAGGCGCAACATATTCATGCATTGGTAAAGAGGGCTCAGCTCTCCCCCTTTCAAAGTCATCTGTGAAGACTGTGGGCTTCTCTGGGAGATTACAGGTAATACCATTAACAGAGCCCGTACCAATGCAAATTAACGGTAGAACAATAATTGCATCCTTACTCTACTCAGCCAACACACCAGCAAATCTCATGGGAAGAGATATCCTATGCTCTTTAAAAGCTAAAATAATGTGTACACAAGATGGGATTTATGTTGACTTTCCAGACGAAATTGTGAGGTCTGTGATGTCACTTTCAGCAGCAGAAGAACAATCCCTAAATCAGCCAGTAGCATACTGGCTACGTCTCACACAGCATAATACAGCCTTACAACAACAGTGGATGCTATGGAAACCATGGGTGCAGGCCCAGCTGGGGAAAGCAACAGACCCAAGGTTATCCTTAATTGCACAATGAAGTTTGATGAGGTTCAGTCAGATAAAGACTATGAGGAATGTTGGGATGAAGACGTCAACGGACTCCAACCCTATATCATAAGGGAGGACATTTATGTGGGGCCGCAAGGTGCAGCAGCAGCCGTAACCTTACCAGCCCAGCTCCAGCAGTGGTTTCAAGTCAATAACTCTGTGCCTCATGTAACTTTACTGATTGCTAATGGACATGAGTCACATGAATTAGGACCTATGATCAAAAAAACATTGCAGGTACAAGATTGGCTTCCAACCGGTAATCCTAAGATTCACATTTCTTCGGATAAACAATTTATTAGGATATCAAATAAGACATATGATCAGAGTGTAACTGAAAAAGTGTTGTTAGATGAAAGAATAAACACACAATTACCACTCACTGAAGAACAAAACACCCTGTTGCAGCAGGTACCAGACAATCTATGGACATTGCATAAGACAGATGTAGGTCTGGTTAGATCTGCGCAACCAATAAAAATTAAAGTTAAAGCAGGGGTTAACTTACCATATAAAAAACAATATCCACTCACACCTCAGGCCATAGACGGCATTAGGCCTACTATTGAGGGCTTGGTACAAGCAGGAGTCTTAATCAAAATTAAAAGTCCATGTAATACCCCGATTTTCCCCATCAGAAAGCCACATTCAAATGATTATAGGTTAGTGCATGATTTAAGGGCGATTAATGCCATAGTTGAAGCGGAGACTCCAGTTGTACCAGACCCTCATACAGTGTTGTCCAATATTCCACCGGACACTCAATGATACACAGTAATAGATCTATGTTCAGCATTTTTTAGTGTACCCTTACATCCAGACTCACAATATCTTTTTGCATTCACATACCAAGGTCAGCAATACACATACACCAGGATGCCACAAGGTTTTTGTGATAGTCCGACCATTTTCAATAGAGTGCTTTCTGAGGACTTAGAACACATCAATATTGATAGCACTTTAATTCAGTACATGGATGATTTATTAATTTGCAGTCCTACAAAACAGCAGTGTGAAAGAGACACAGTAACTGTCTTATGTGCCCTAGCAGAAGGAGGTCATAAAATCAGTAAGGATAAAATACAGTTGTGTAAACAAGAAGTAGAATATTTAGGTAGGAAGTTGTGCGGTGATAAAAGGTGTATTGCTCCATCACACATAGATGCCATAATTAAAGTTCCACAGCCACAGGCAGTTGGACAGATGCTTTCTTTTCTGGGTATGGCGGGATACAGCAGACAGTGGATTTGTGATTATGCTCTTAAAACAGCGCCATTACGGGCTATGATTAAAGCAGCAGGGCAATCAGATAGTGCTACACCTTTACAGTGGACTACAGAAGCAGAGGCTGCATTCCAATTAATTAAAGGTGAACTGCAGTCTGCTCCGGCATTAGGCACCCCAAACTATAGCAAGTCATTTCACTTGTATGTATCTGAAAGAGCGGGTTTTGCTAATGCAGTGTTAGAGCACACTGCACTGGCTCCCAGTCAAATCTCGTATTGATTATAAAATCTTACTATTAACATATAGAGCATTAAATGGTCTTGCGCCACAGTACCTGCGCGAACTCCTGGTCTTTTATGATCCACCACGCCTACTTAGATCAAAAGGTGCAGGCTATTTGTTGGTACCTCGAGTTATGATGGCTACAGCAGGGGGCAGAGCCTTCTCTTACAGAGCCCCACAGTTATGGAATAGCCTCCCAATTAATGTTCGAGACTCAGACACAGTCTCTATGTTTAAGTCAAGGCTGAAAACTTATCTGTTTAGCCAAGCCTTTTGCTAATAGCTCTATACTAGGCAAAGGAGCAGATCTGGAGGGTTCTCGGGCATAGATTGTTTGGTGAACTGGGATGTTTGGATGCTGTCGCCCCCCCACTTTAACATGTTCACTCAGGTTTGTTGACTGTGGAGTGGGTGGCCGCCTTGTGTCCCAGAGTGCCATCATGTCCATATTACCTTCTAGCTCTCCCTTTTAGCTATGCTGTACTAGTTAGTCTTGCTGGAGTCCCTGCCTGCACTCGGCACACGATGTATATTTACCTCAACCATTATGTGGAAATGAACATCTAACAATGTCCCTCTCTCTCTCTCTCTCTCTCTCTCTCTCTCTCTCTCTCTCTCTCTCTCTCTCTCTCTCTGTCGAGCCACACATGCTACTCCTGAGACACCAGTGATCCTGACTCCTCCCGCCCTGTGGACTGATCCATCCTGGTGTCATCATCTTCCATCCCCCGTCAGCCTCCTGTCTACATCACCATCCCCTTTGTTCATGCCCCAATTTATTTTCAGCTGTAACTGCCCACGTGGTCGGCACCTATTGCACACCTGTCTGACCAAGGAGGGGTCTCCTCTCTCTGTGGTCCTCCTCAAGATTTCTCCCATTTTCCCATTTCCCTCTTGGGTTTTTGGGGAGTTTTTTCTTGCCCGCCATGAGGATTAAGTCAGGGGGTGCCGTCATATTTTGATTTGACTGTTGTGGCCTGTAAAGCCCCTTGAGACTGTAAACAGTGATATTGGGCTCTAAATAAACTTGAACTTGAACTTGAACTTGAACTTAATGCAGGACACCCCCACAGGTAAGCAACCAATAGCGTACTATAGTACTAAGCTAGATACAGTAGAACAAGGTTTACCCCCATGTTATCAGGGACTTGCGGCTACATCGTTTGCATACCAAAAAGCTTCCACCATAACCATGGGACATCCGGTAACACTGTATACATCTCACCAATTACACGCCCTGTTAACTAGTCCACGCTTTGTGTTAAACCATGCCAGGAAGACTGGCTATGAAGTAATTCTTTCAGCACCTGAGCTCACTATTCAACGTTGTACCACTATTAATCCAGCCTCCAGAATGGTACTTCCAAATGAAGGCACTCCACATGATTGTGCCCAAGCCACGGATAACTTTCTCAAGGTTCGTGACGACCTCTTTAACCACCCTATCGATGCTGATCTTACATTATTTGTTGATGGATCATGTTATAGAGATGAAACAGGTAATCATGCGGGCTATGGAATAGCACAATTGAACATCCCTGATAATTCTTTTTCTTCGATACAAGCCAAAAAGCTTGATCAGCCGTGTTCTGCTAAGTTAGCCGAAATTAAAGCTTTAACTGCAGCGTGTACATTTGCGGCAGGAAAACGTATTAATATTTATACTGATTCGGCCTATGCCTACGGCGTATGCCACATTTACGGTAACATTTGGAAGCAAAGAGCATTCCTGAGGGCTGACGGTACGCCAATTACACATGGGAATGCAATTTCTCAATTATTAGAGGCCATGCATCTACCAACCGCCTTAGCTATCATTAAATGTCCAGCTCATCAAAAAACAAACACTATAGTTGCAAAAGGAAATACTTTTGTAGATGAACTGGCCTGTCATGCAGCTGTTGGTACTAAATTAATAGGGGTACTAGTGGCGGAAGAACCCAGTCCAGCAGGAGACTTAAACTCTCTTATACAAGCACAAGAACAAGCCAGCGTCTATGAAAAAAGCGTTTGGCTACAAAGAGGGGCAATTCAAACACCAAACGACCCAAATCAGGGTTTATGGAGGGGTCCTGCGGGACATTTCGTGGCACCTGCATCACTCATTCACACCTTAATTAATGATGCGCATGGTCAAGACCATTGCGCAAGGGGGGAGGTTATTAAGCGTATTCAAAATGCATGGTGGTCACCCTATTTGTCAGCAATGGTGGATCAAGCATTACATAATTGTACAACATGTGCGGCCTATAATAACAGAAAGGCTTTTTCAGCGCCTATAGGACATATTCCACCACCAGACGGAGCATTTAGACATCTCATGATAGATTACGTGGACATGATTGAGAGGGTTCAGGGGAAAAGATATATGCTGGTAATAGTGGACAGGTTTAGTCGGTGGGTCGAAGCAATACCTACTAAGGGACCTGATGCCAAGTCAGTGGCAAAATTTTTGTGTACGGAAGTGTTTCCTAGATTTGGAATTCCAGATAGCATAAGTTCTGACAATGGACCAAATTTTGTAGCTCAAATAATGGCAACAGTGACAAAGGCGCTTGGAATAAGGCAAAAGTTTGGGTGTGTTTATCGCCCCCAATCGCAAGGTAGGGTTGAAAGAGCGAATGGTGGTTTAAAAGCAAAAATAGGTAAAATATGTGCCGATGGGAAAATTAATTGGGTGGAAGCACTGCCATTAGCACTAATGAGCATGAGAATGCAAACTAACAGAATTACGCATCTAACACCGCATGAAATGCTGACGGGTCGACCCATTGCCTTTGCCATATCTGAGAGGACCATACAGAGGCCCTCCGCTTGAACAGTTAGAAAGCCAACTTGCTACTTATGTGCAACATTTAACTGTCATACACAGAACTATTTTTCAACAGGTAAAAGGCGCCACTGAGGGGAGGAGTGCTGAGATTCCAGGGGACCTGCAGAAAATTCAGCCAGGCGACTGGGTGTATGTTAAAGTGTTTAAAAGGAAGTGGAGTGAGCCAAGACGTGAAGGACCATATAAAGTGGTACTAGCGACACCCACAGCCCTTAAAGTAGAAGGCAAAACCTAACCTGGTTTCACCTAAATCATTGCTGCAGAGCTGCAGAGCCTGGGCGTACACAGCAAGACAACAGTTCATCAATATCAACAACTGCACCTCCTCCATAGCCCCTCTGTCCCAAGGCGTCCCCCAGGGTTCAGTGCCTGGTCCTCTCCTATTCATCCTCTACATGCTCCCCCTTGGCAACATCATCCGTCAGCACAATCTCCACTTCCACTGCTATGCTGATGATGTCCAGCTCTACATTTCCACCAAATCCATCACCACTGCAATTTACTCTAGTCTGACCAACTGTATCACTGAGGTGAAATCCTGGATGCAAGCCAATTTCCTCATGCTAAACTGGGAAAAATCAGATATGATCATCATCGGTCCCAAATCCCTCACTAAAAATGCTCACAACGTCTGCCTCACCATCAATAACTCCACATTGTCTCCCTCCCCACACATCCGACACCGTGGAGTCATTTTTGACAGTAACCTCTCTTTTGAACACCATGTTAAGCACATCACCAGAACTACTTTCTTCCATCTAGAGAACATAGCACGTCTCCGTTCATCACTCTCCTTTTCTGCTGCAGAAACTCTGATCCATGCTTTCATTACATCCAGTATTGACTACTGCAACAGCATTCTTCACGGCTCATCAACCAAAGTCCTAAATAAACTTCAATACATCCAGAACTCTGCTGCTCGCCTGCTCTCTCACTCCTGTTCCCGTGATCACATGACCCCGGTTCTTCAGAAACTCCACTGGCTTCCTGTCCCTCAACGGATCCAATTCAAAGTTCGCCTTTTCACCTTCAAAGCCCTCCATAACCAGGACCCCTCCTATCTCACGACCTGCTCCATCTCCATGCTCCTTCCCGAAGCCTCCGTTTCTCTGATGCGAAACTCCTGTCTGTACCATGCAGTACCAAGCACCGGACCTGGGGCGATAGAGCCTTCTCCATTGCTGCCCCCTCCCTCTGGAACTCCCTCCCCCAACACATCCGAGACTGCACTGAACTATCATTATTCAAATCCCTCCTTAAAACCCACCTCTTTCGAACTGCTTTTAATCTATGATTAACACTGCGTCTTATACCCTTTTATTGCATTGATTTTACGACTTTTTAAGTCAAGTGCTCTTATTTCTTATTTTATTGTTTCTTATGTTCTCTTATTATTTTTCTTATGATTATGATTCTTTTACTGATTATTTTATGCTTGTTAAGCGTCTTTGAGTGTCATGAAAAGCGCTCTACAAATAAAATGTATTATATATATATATATAATTTTATTATTTTTGAAATCTCAGAATTTATCATTTTTTTGGACTATGCAAATTCAAATTTCAGAGTTACAGTACGTTTGTTTTGCAGCATGTTAATCCTCATGTTAATCTGTATGTTAATCTGCATGTTAATCTGTTAATGTCTAATGTTCCGTCTCTGAACAGGCTGCTGCGTCATGGTGTACAGTGCAAACTGACGCCCCCTCATCGGTCGGACTGTACGTTAAATGATGTCTAATCAACTCTTAACACGCCCACTTAGATCAAAAGGTGCAGGCCAAAAGTGTTCCGGACTCAGAAAAGTCTCAGTGTTTAAGTCAAGGCTGAAAACTTATCTGTTTAGCCAAGCCTTTTGCTCTGTACTAGGTAAAGGAGCAGATCTGGAGGGTTCTCGGGCATAGAATGTTTGGTGAACTGGGATGTTTGGATGCTGTCGCCCCCCCACTCTAACATGTTCACTCAGGTTTGTTGACTGTGGAGTGGGTGGCCGCCTTGTGTTCCAGAGTGCCCTCATGTCCGTATTACCTTCTAGCTCTCCCTTTTAGCTATGCTGTAATAGCTAGTCTTGCCGGAGTCCCTGCCTGCACTCGGCACACGATGTACATTTTCCCTTAACCATTATGTGGCAATGAACATATCTAACAAGTTCTCTCTCTCTCTCTGTCGAGCCACACGTGCTACTCCTGAGATACCAGTGATCCTGACTCCTCCTGCCCTCTGGACCAATCCATACTGGTGTTCTCATCTTTCATCCCCCTGTCAGCATCGCCATCCCCTTTGTTCATAGTCTGAATTTACTTGCAATTGTAATTGCCCGCTGGGTCGGCACCTATTGCACACCTGTCTGGCCAAGGAGGGTTCTCCTCTCTCTGTGGTCCTTCTCAAGATTTCTCCCATTTTCCCTGTTATTCCTGTTACACCTGGGTTTTTGGGGAGTTTTTTCTTGCCTGCCATGAGGATTAAGTCAGGGGGTGCCGTCCTGTTTTGTTTGTTGTGGGCACGTAAAGCCCTTTGAGACTGTAAACAGTGATATTGGGCTGTAAATAAACTTGAAACTTGAATAGTGTTAATATCAAACAACTGTCCAGGTGTTTTGTGATTATTAGCTGGTGGAAACATAATCAGGTAACATGACATAAGCATTGGTTTTGTGTGTGAATGCCACTCATGTACTGCATGAAGAGAGAGGCCCTGTTTACACCTTGCACTTGTAATCGGATCACCAAAATCGGATCTAATGCAAGATGTAACCAGGGCCAGAGAGAGAGGTTTTTAAGTACAAGTAAGAATTCTGTGGTGTTTTCACACTTGCAAGTGTTTAAAATGTTTCAGTTTGTGTAGCTGGTGTCACAGGGATAATAATGCTTCCACTTGCCAGAGAATAACTGAAGTATTTCATTGATGTGTTCTGCCACTGGGTTTTAAGACCATCCGCTTCATTTAAGGGAGTGAGGCAGCCCAGTTCATTACGATATGCAAACAGTGACGTTTATGAAATATGTTATGAAAGTTGTTCATTACTCAACACTTATGTTGTATTTTTAATACATAGGCACTTAAAACATTAAAAACAGACATATACATTTTGGTGCCTTCTTAAATATACATATTCTTTTTACCTGTTTTAATAGGGTGCAGAGCTCAGACACCCAGAAGGAGCTCGGAGTGGAGCTGCTGCTCCTCCGTATTGAAAGGAGCCAGTTGAGGTCGTTTGGGCACCTAGTCAGGATGCCTTCTGGGTGCCTCCCTGTGGAGGAGTTCTGGGCACGACCAACTGGGAGAAGACCCTGGGGCAGACCCAGGACACGTTGGGAGAAATATATATCTTGACTGGCCTGGGAACGCCTTGGGATCGCTCAGGAGGAGCTGGTGGATGTAGCCGGGGAAAGGGATGTCTGGGCTGCCCTCCTCAGCCTGCTGCCACCGCGACCCGGGCCCGGATAAGCGGGAGAAAATGATGATGATTTTACCTGTTTTATCAACACTGGAATGTAGGCTATGCAGTGCGACTAGCTATTCACCAAATTGTGTGCGTGTATTTGCAGTGAGAAGAACACTGAAAGAAAGCTGAAGATATTTTTCGAAACAGTCCAGTGGTTGCACTGTCTGGTGGTTACTGTCAGAATAGTGGTTGTCTCAACTGTGAAATCCTGGTTCTACTTGTATTCCTCAAAACACACCACAAATGCACTATCATATCTGTAACGTGAGCTTTCACTTATGTAATGTCTTTCAGGCATTGACTTGATGCAGTTCATTTACAGTTTGAGATCAGGGCTGCCTGTGGAGTATACCGTTGTGTGTACGGAAAACTAACAGGTTTTTTTTTTTAATTAAGTTTGTGCAGCAAAGATGTCTTTGGCCATTTGAATCACCTGTTCGTTGGGATATTTCCTGTAGTCATTTGCGAACGCTCCAGGGTGATAATGTATGTAATCGTGTAGACCTGTTTGGAAAAGTCTTTCCCACTAATTCTTTTTTAGTCCTTTTCCCGTTAATCCTTTAGATCCGTTATCAATTATGACCGAATAGAACAGAATGCTAAGTGGGCGGTGCACACCAGTAGTGAATTATAGTACTGTGTCAAGTGTGCAAAGTCGAACTGATGGAATAAATTAATTTCCTTCATGTAACTTGTTCCCTGTCAGATGTTTCTAACCCTCAGTCAACATTCCCACCTATCCATTCACTAGTCTTACTGTTTATTCATCTCAGCTGCTCTGTTCATGTACCTGTTTGTCATTTGTATTTTAATGTATCTGGCTGCTATGACAATTTAATTTCCCTCCGGGCATTAATAGTCAACTATCTATCTATCTATCTATCTATCTATCTATCTATCTATCTATCTATCTGTCTATCTATCTGTCTATCTATCTGTCTGTTTGTTGCCTGTGTTGTAAAAGCCACTGTTGTATCATATCTTAATATTTCATTTCATGCAAACTACACCAGACAAACTCTCAATTTTGTGAAGTTCCATGGGGTTATTTACAGAGGCAAACATACTGGTGACTGAGGTACCTTTTGATAGCATCTATCATGCTTTGTAGTATATACTGGCTCTGTCTCTCATCACTGACGATGCAGTGCTTAAATATTAGGATTTACTTTACTTGTGAACTGACTTGAACAGAAAGAGTTTCATCCAGCAGGGCATGTATCCACACTTTTCGATATTTGACCCAAACTCCCCACACATGCCATAGTACTGCGTCCCCCATCTGAGTTCACAGCATAACCAAGCGTGTGCATATGTTGACTTGATTAAATGACATTGGTGTACATTGCATATAAGTAAGAACTATTCGTTTACCAATTCATATCGGCAAAAACAACTCTTTTTTCAGTTATTCTAGTTTGCCTAAAATATTTTACAGGACTTTAAACTGAAAACCACGCTGAGGGACAGGTGGAGAAGAAGAAGCAGCAGCCACATGGACACTGGTGTAAGCCTTACATGAAACCATGCCATTTCTCCCGCGACTCCTCATAGCCGCATATCAGCTGCCAAGTAAGCGCCTCGAGCCATCGGAGCAAACACCAGCATGAGATTCCAGGTATAGCCTCCAAAAGTCTAGCCCAGGGAAAACCTGTTCCATTTGTAAAAATGGTTAAGAATATACGGGCTAAAGTAAAGAGTATATACACAAAGCGCCTTATTCTGTTTTATACTATACTATTCCACAAGTCCCAGATACATACGGGATTGTGTGTCGTTGTGAAGACGATATGTAGTGTTGCATTGGTGATTGTGAAACGACTGTAAATAGGTGTTGATCATATGTGATACTATGATGACGATATTTGTATTGCGTATGTAGTGTTTTGAGCAGTGATTTAATGCATTTTGAGCCGAAACAAGGCTGTTTTTCGATGCGTTTGATTTATGTAAATGTTGTTTCGTGTAAATATTATTTTAGATATTATTTTTTAATGTAAATATTGCCTCGCTGTTGTTTCGAGTGTGTTTACCAAATCAGTAATAAAAACGTACACACTGCCCATGAAATATTTCATCATCATTAGTTGCAAACGGTGCTGCTTGCGAATCGTCGGAAAGGACGAGTTAGTCCAATCAGGGAAATGAACGATCTGGAATGTGTGTTGTTGTACAAGGAGACGTAAGCATGTATTTAGCCAATCGCCTATAACCTATAATCACTCGCTCAACCAATCATATTACGGGTTGAATGGCAGTTGGATCCGGAGATCTGAGGAAAGCAGATGTGGATGGGGCTTTCATAATACAAGAGGCTACCGCTCCGAAACAACTTCAGCATATTTAGACGAAGAAAGTAATCTGATGTAAATTATCTTGATTTATCCTGTCTAAATAAACAGCACTAAAACGTTGTCGTAGAGAAAGTCTAGGATTATGCAGATTTTGTGAACCAGCGTTAGCCTTCAAAGCTGTTACGGTGTGCTTGTAGGCAAAGTTTAACAGCTGTTAAACAGAACACAGTACTTTGTTTCTGTCCGGATATAGCAAACAGCAGGTGTCCATAGCTACAGACCGTATGTGCTTTATGTTGATAATAGTGGCGTCACTTCATTTCTCACATGTACATGAGTCAATGTTTATTGTATCAGCTTGTTTCGAGTTTTGTCACGCAGAGAAACAGCTTTCGATCTGTCCTCCACCAGGTGACATTTTCAGTGCAAAGACTCGCTTTACTGTTGCTTGAGACTTGGTTTTTGGTGTGTGATCTTCCCTTATTGTAACACAGCCGTATTCCATCTGTTTGTGTTTTTTGTCTTGCAGTATGGTGGCTGTGTGGCTGGACAAAGTGTGTATTTGTGTTTGATGGCGGCATTGGCTGCTCGGCGGCAGGCGAGCTGTCCGGTGCTACGGGGCTGGGGACCGGCCGTGTGCGTTCTGCTTGGATCGGTGATGGTGGTGCTGCTGCCGCTGGTGGGTGTCGAGGAGCCTTGCTGCGCCATGCTAAAGGGCTTCGCTCTCCTCCGATGCCAGATTTGGGGGATCGCACAGCGGCCCACGGTCCACTCTACCAGCCTGGCCGTCCCGTTCACTGCTCTAGACCTGCTACCGCTCAGGGCCAAGCCGAGTCGAGGTAAGTCTGATTAGATGTAGAAAGGTAGCGCAGAGTGCTTCATTGTAGAGGGGCAGATAAGAGTGCCATGCCGTGTTTGATTATCTATAGAGGAGTAAAGGATATGTCATGAAATAAGTTTAATCAAAAGTTCCCAGAAGTCAGCTGGCTTCACACAACCAGACATTCCCAGTTGGGCTTGAATGTTGTCATATTGGTGATTAACAATGAGATATGTGGAAAATAAACTCTTCCAGTAATATTCGTTTTGTATTCATATGTGAAAACTACATAGTTTATAAAGCAATGGTATATTACCTGTAAGTAAATATAATTGATGAATTTGTTATTCAATTTCCTTGGTCTGAGACAATTTGAATGACAGAAAAAAAAGATTCAGTGCATTCATTAATTACAACAAAAAATGAAGAAATGAAACGGGGAAGCATGAGAACGCCTCACTTCCTGGTAACACCCCTGTGACGAGCTGCCCCTGGCTAACTCAGAGGTCAGAGGTCACCTTTCTAAAGCAGTTCAACACGAGCCCCTGAAGGTTACAGCACTCTGATTTGGCTGTGTCTTTGTAAAGATAAGTTTGTACATCTTACTGTGTGTGTGTTCACAGAGACAGAGCTTGAGGCAAAGGCAGCCCTGCAGCAGGCATTAGAGATGAAGAAACAGGGAAAGAGGGAGAAGGCTCATAAGCTGTTGGTTCACGCGCTCAGTATGAACCCTGATTTTGTGGATGCTCTGACAGAGCTGGGGACCATTCTGGAGGAGGAGAAAGACGTCGTCCAAGCCGATCATCTTTATACCAAAGCTCTGGCCATTTCGCCCTGTAACGAGAAGGCCCTGATCAGCCGTGACCGCACCCTGCCACTGGTGGAGGAAATCGACCAGAGACATTTTGGTATTATTGATGGTAAAGTCCGTCGACTCATGTCTATTCCCAAGGGAAACTCTGCCCTGCGTCGAGTGATGGAGGAAACTTATTATCACCATATCTACCACACTGTTGCCATCGAGGGAAACACACTCACGCTGTCGGAGATCCGCCACATTATCGAGACGCGCTACGCCGTGCCAGGAAAGAGTCTGCAGGAGCAGAACGAGGCCATTGGGGTAGATGTCGCTATGAAATACATCAACACCACTCTTCTGTCCCGCGCCGGACACATGGCTGTCAGTGACATCCTGGAGATCCACCGGCGTGTGCTGGGATACGCCGACCCCGTGGAGGCCGGGCGCCTCCGAACCCATCAGGTGTTTGTGGGTCATCATATTCCTCCCCACCCACAGGACGTGGAGAGGCTGATGGAGGAGCTGGTGCAGTGGCTGAACTCGGAGGAGGCTCTGCAGCTGCACCCAGTGGAGTTTGCCGCGCTGGCGCATTATAAGCTGGTATATTTGCATCCTTTTGTGGATGGAAACGGTCGGACGTCCAGGTTGCTGATGAACCTGGTGCTGATGCAGGCCAGCTACCCGCCAATCACCATCCGCAAAGAGCAACGCGCCGAATATTACGCCACACTCGACACGGCCAACGAGGGCGATGTCAGACCTTTCATCCGTTTCATTGCCAAATGCACAGAGATCACCCTAGATACGCTGCTCATCGCCACCTCAGAGCACTCCGTGGGCCTGCCAGAGGCCACTCATCACGCCTGCCCAAACTGTCGACACACCATCTCCATTCAGAACTGAATTTAAAGCATCTATTATCTCAGTTTGCGACTAAACCTTCCCCCCTCTATGTTCATGACGTTGGGCTGGGTGGGGCGGGGTAGGGAGGGTGGAGACAGGCATTAGAACATTTGGGCAGAATTTGGCTTCTGTTCCATCATCCAGCTTTTCATTCTGATGGTGTGAATGTCACATAAGGGATTTTTGTTTTGAAAGTTTAAACTCCAGTGACATGACAAAGTTCACATGAATATTAATTTAGGAGCGTACATGCATTCAGGGGTTTGTTAGATTTGTTTGGCCACTGGTGAAAGTCTATGTTCAGTGTATCTATGTAGCAATAAATTTCCCCACATCATTTCTCACAGAGGTTTGTTAGTGTGTAAGAATTTATTTCTGCATAGATACATCAGTGACCAGACCAGAACCACACTCAGACTCCATCTGTGTGTCAGTCCACTGTAGAGTAGTCACAATCAAACAGATTAATCATTTTTTAGATTAATAATTTAGAAAAAAAAAATAAGTCAAGGGCTCTTGGTCTAGACTTGTGTCCCTGTGGTAATTCGTCAGTGAAACCAATGGGAGTCATTTTAATGAAGCACTTCAGACTTGTTTTAATGTGACTTTTGCTTTTGTTTATGTGAGTGTTCCAGCTCTGCAATGCTGCCATTCACCTTTGACCTATTTAAGGACAGAATATTTATTTAATATTGGGCTGTTTTACCGCTGAAAGTCCAAAATGTTCATCGGATGCCTAATTTCTGTTATTCCATAAACTGTATTTTTAACAGTTTGACATACTAAAGCTGGACTTTCAGGGAAGAGGACTGGGTAATCATGGGGACTTACACTTGTGTGTGCTGCTATATTTCGCTGAAAGATTTCTTTCAAAATAAAGGTCTTATTAAAACAGCTTAATAAAGATGTCAGAATTCTAGCTGTTGTATGATTACACACTATCTCTTATATATTAGAGCAGCACCAAACTCTGGTGTTTAGGAGGATAAATGACCAATGCCAGCATTGGTCTTTTACCATGAGTTCAAATGGAAAAAACAGGAAACCAGTAAACAATTAGGACCAGTGATCAAATGAGGCGTTTGGTGATGGCTGGTGTTTCCCAGTTGCAAAACCAGTCAGACGACTGGTTTTTCTCAGTGTATAAAACCAGTGTCAGACGACTATGACAAAGTGAGTCACAGCTGTGAGACTGAAGGACTGATCCATGCAAATGCAAAACAAGCCCTGATTCTGACAATCACATCATTTTAATCCTTTTATAAACAACCTTAAACAGAAGGGTGTGTCAGATTACGATATGACCACATACAGTTTATAGTAACACAGAAATTATAATCCAGAAAAACATGGAACAAGCACGAAATTACAACAGGAAAAAAGACCCCAAATAAAATCCGTAATGGATATTTCAGTAAAGAAACATGTCACCTGTAGTTATAGTAAACACTCATTACCAGAATAAATGAGGATCAGAAATGGTATTTGAACTTTACCACTGTTTTTATACATGATAAAACCAAAGCCAAAGAGCACATGTCTTTTCTTAACACTATTTTAGGCCACTGTGGTGTTCAAACACAAATATACAGAGCTACTGTTCCATCTGTTCAAAATATACAAACATCTTTCCAAAACAAAGGAAACCACTCAACACTTAGAGCAAGAAGTGTGAGACTCAAAACAAAAAGAAATGCTTTATTGCAAAAACAACTACTGTAAGAAACACTAAGACTGGGCCATGTTGATCTGTAATACTAAGGGAATGGTGGCTGAATACTGGGAGGACAGTTGCAGTGTCTGGTCACCTATGGGGAGGTCCTCTAAAAAATCTGCATAGGTTTCTGTCCAGTCACACAGAGTGAGGGTTAGACCTAATTATGTACCTGTGTCAGACAGAGAGGGCTAGGGTTAAATGTGTGTGTGTGTGTGTGTATCAGAGTGGGTATAAATTGGATAAAGAACGCACATATAGAAAAAGGCAGGTTTACACCACAAACACAGTCAGGAATTAAATAATCAGATGCACACACACACACACACACACACACACACACACACCAACAAGGCAGGCAGCACACCAGGCACAAAAACACTACATTACTGTATCTAACACACACACACACACACACCTCAGTGTAAAGGTAAAACCGTACAAAGGGGAAAGTTGGCAGCTGGAAACCTGCTTCTCAGACATCCCAACGATTTCACTTTAAATCGCCTGACGGCTGCTTAAGGCTCTCAGACGGAGTCAGCTTTCAGTGATGGAGGGTCTGTCAATAAATTATCTGTACAGATCCAGATCATTACTAATCCAGACCATTTAGTGTGAAGCAAAAGCGCACAGCAGGTTTCTGACATCAACACTAAAAAATTCACCTCTGCACTTTACTATATACACACTATGTATAGTACAACGTAGGGTCAGAATACATGTCGATCTCTTGCATATAGCTTTTAAAAGAAAAGCAAACATAATACACAAATCTGGTTGTTTTTAACATTGTGTTAAAAAAATACTTCTGGTCTCAATTCTGCCATTCCAGAGGAAGCATGACTGAGGTTTAAAATCTTTCATATAATTATCAGGGTGTCAAATATTTACAGAGGAAAAAAACAGGGCAGCGTTTGCCTGTTAGTAAGGACACAAAATGGCTTTTCTGTCAAAGGCAGCGACTCCTAATGCTAAAGCAGGACGCGGTCTCACTTCTTCAAGAGCATCCGAACAAAGTCCTCGTTAGTCATGGGCTTGGTTTGGCGATCCTGCCCGGAGCTCTCGGCCGCCGTAGCCGCGGTGCCGTTTTCGGTTTTGGGCTCTGTGCTGCTCTGGCGATGCAGTGATCGCGGGAGGAGAGAGATCTGTGTGCGGCCTTTCCCTCGTCTGGAAAAAGAGAGGTGAATGAACAACAGGCACGAGGATGTCTTAAAATGAAGAGCATTAACATCAGATGACTGGCAGTTCAGTTGGACATTACTTAGACACCCCAAAAAGAAAAATCAAATGAAAATTTAGTGATTAACCGTACAATGTGTCACATCACATGTATGTAACACATATGTAACACGCATGTAACACATACGCTCCGTGTAGCTGGCGGGGCATCGCGGCTCCCAGTGGTCTGTGGCTTCCCGCCGTGTCTGTGTTTCGGCGGCTCGGTGGGTTGCTAATGGCAACAGACAGCGTGTGTTTCTCTAGAGTCATTCCGTCCATCTTCATCACCGCCTGCGATGCCTGAGCCTCATCGGCAAATTCCACATAAGCCAAACCCTGGAATACAGAGTGACATCCTGCCTCATCCTGCCTGGATCACTCCTTCACACCCCCACACCCTCTCTCTCCAGACTGATTCCCACAAAACCAGAACATCAGACTGGATCTGAATGAGAATGAACAGTAAAACTCAGGGCTGAGTGTCAGAGGAAGGGTTGGAGACGGGGTTAGGGCTGGTGGACCAGATCATAGAGACAGTGGTAGGGCCACGTATGATCACAGACTAGGGTTAGGGCTGGTGGACCAGATCATAGAGACAGTGATAGGGCCATGTATGATCACAGACTAGGGTTAGGGCTGGTGGACCAGATCACAGAGACAGTGGTAGGGCCACGTATGATCACAGACTAGGGTTAGGGCTGGTGGACCAGATCACAGAGACAGTGGTAGGGCCACGTATGATCACAGACTAGGGTTAGGGCTGGTGGACCAGATCACAGAGACAGTGGTAGGGCCACCTATGATCACAGACTAGGGTTAGGGCTGGTGGACCAGATCACAGAGACAGTGGTAGGGCCATGTATGATCACAGACTAGGGTTAGGGCTGGTGGACCAGATCACAGAGACAGTGGTAGGGCCACGTATGATCACAGACTAGGCCTTCTCATTTTTAGAGTAATGTAAGGGTCAAACAGAGAGACGGAATCTCATATTGATCTACAGACTTTATTTTTACTGATTATGTTTCATAAGGTACTTTATTAATACAAAGCAATGACACCTCATAAGATCTCAACTGATCTATTGGTCTAACTTCTTTTACTACCCCAAGCCCTTAAAACCCACATTAAAACCACCAGATCTCCAGTACCACCCAACACAGGACCTAAACCAGTGAGACCTGCAGGTCCAGACCTGAGGCCCAAACCAAGTGAAGACCTCTTGCTCTTAGTCTGTGAAAACCCTTTCATAAGGCCAAATGCTGAAATGAAAGATAATTAAGTCCAAGCTTAAAAGCTCATTATAACCAGAATAATTACAGCATTAGAACTTCGACTTGTTCCAATTATCACAGGGGTTCTAATTTGCAGAAGTAGAACTCCTATGACAATTAGAAGAATTAGTCCCAGCTTCAGGACTCAGCGTACGGTAACTCTTTAGTACAGCATTAAATTGTTTTATCCACCTGGGCTAGGGTCAGGGTCAGGGTCAAGGTCAGGGTCAGGGTCAGGGTCAGGGTCAGAGATTACCTTGGGTTTGCCGGAGCGGTTGGTAACCAGGCGGATGGCCTTCACAGTGCCATGCTGCTGACAGATTTCCTCCAGTTGCTCTTTGGTGCAGGAGAAGGGCAGTCCAGATACAAAGATCTTGTGTTTTTCCAGAGATGGACTGTATTTGAACACCTAGAAAACAAACAAACAAACAAACAAACAAACAAAAAAACCCCACATAAGATTTATTTCCAGTCTTTATGTGTTCTTGTGCCAGCAGCACAAGGTCACGCTACACAAGGTCACGCTACAACAATCCAAACATCAATTTATTCCAAACAAAACACAACTTAATCCCAGATGCCCATATGCTAATCAAAACATAACTCAATTACACAACAAAATTAGGACTTCTTTTGGTCATATTAACCACTGGCAGTCCAGTACCTTGAACTCTGGATTCTTGCTCTTGTCCACACATGGTGACACAAACATGGGTCTTCCCTCCACGTCCTGACGGTCCAATTTTAAAGCTTTAGGTACAGCCAACTGATCGTCAAACTGGACGTAGCAGTACCCCCTGAAGACGCCCTTACTGGAGAACACGGGTCGGACCTGCTGGATGGAGCCGCAGTCCGTAAAGAGACTCCTCATTCTGCCCTCGGGGTCATCCAGTGTGAAAGCCAGATTACTGACAAACACGCTCTTCTGGTCGCTGCGCTGGTCTCGCGTGGTTTCCTGAAACTTTCGTGCAACCTCTGCTGCCTCCTGCTGACCTTTCCGCGCCACTGAAAGTTCCATTTTACGAGATGAAAAAGTTCTTCGACCAAACAATCCGCTCTCCGTCTCCATCTGTTCATCCGCCCCTGCCTCTCCCTCTCCGTCACCCCTGTGTCGCTTTGCAGAATGCTCTGAAACCATTAGTACATTATACACATTATATCATTTACATATACTTATTACAGAATTACAACATTATACCCATCATAAAACCATATTACACCATACAACTCTTTACAGAATGTTACACCAGTCATACATTCCAATCACACCATTGTGACATACCAGCAATACACACCTGTTGTATAATCGTTACATTGTATCTTTGATCCATCCCCGTTATACCACTATAACATTACACTGGCCATGTATCCCCCTTATACCATTATAACATTACACTGGCCGTGTGTCCCCCTTATACCACTATAACATTACACTGGCCGTGTGTCCCCGTTATACCATTATAACATTACACTGGCCGTGTGTCCCCCTTATACCATTTTAACATTACACTGGCCGTGTGTCCCCGTTATACCACTATAACATTACACTGGCCGTGTATCCCCCTTATACCACTATAACATTACACTGGCCGTGTATCCCCCTTATACCATTTTAACATTACACTGGCCGTGTATCCCCCTTATACCATTATAACATTACACTGGCCGTGTATCCCCGTTATACCATTATAACATTACACTGGCCGTGTATCCCCGTTATACCATTATAACATTACACTGGCCGTGTGTCCCCGTTATACCATTATAACATTACACTGGCCGTGTATCCCCCTTATACCACTATAACATTACACTGGCCGTGTGTCCCCCTTATACCATTATAACATTACACTGGCCGTGTGTCCCCGTTATACCATTATAACATTACACTGGCCGTGTATCCCCGTTATACCATTATAACATTACACTGGCCGTGTATCCCCCTTATACCATTATAACATTACACTGGCCGTGTATCCCCCTTATACCATTATAACATTACACTGGCCGTGTATCCCCCTTATACCATTATAACATTACACTGGCCGTGTGTCCCCGTTATACCATTATAACATTACACTGGCCGTGTGTCCCCCTTATACCATTATAACATTACACTGGCCGTGTCCCCGTTATACCATTATAACATTACACTGGCCGCGTATCCCCGTTATACCATTATAACATTACACTGGCCGCGTGTCCCCGTTATACCATTATAACATTACACTGGCCGTGTGTCCCCCTTATACCACTATAACATTACACTGGCCGTGTGTCCCTGTTATACCATTATAACATTACACTGGCCGTGTGTCCCCCTTATACCATTATAACATTACACTGGCCGTGTATCCCCCTTATACCATTATAACATTACACTGGCCGTGTGTCCCCGTTATACCATTATAACATTACACTGGCCGTGTGTCCCCCTTATACCATTATAACATTACACTGGCCGTGTCCCCGTTATACCATTATAACATTACACTGGCCGCGTATCCCCGTTATACCATTATAACATTACACTGGCCGCGTGTCCCCGTTATACCATTATAACATTACACTGGCCGTGTGTCCCCCTTATACCACTATAACATTACACTGGCCGTGTGTCCCTGTTATACCATTATAACATTACACTGGCCGTGTGTCCCCCTTATACCATTATAACATTACACTGGCCGTGTATCCCCCTTATACCATTATAACATTACACTGGCCGTGTGTCCCCCTTATACCATTATAACATTACACTGGCCGTGTGTCCCCCTTATACCATTATAACATTACACTGGCCGTGTGTCCCCGTTATACCATTATAACATTACACTGGCCGTGTGTCCCCCTTATACCATTATAACATTACACTGGCCGTGTGTCCCCCTTATACCATTATAACATTACACTGGCCGTGTGTCCCCCTTATACCATTATAACATTACACTGGCCGTGTGTCCCTGGTACATCTTTTATGCCCTATTGTTTACAGGTCACAACTTACTGACTCCTCCATACTTCACTGACTATTCTGCACTGTTCCATGTGCATATTCTGGTTTTAATGACTGGGACACAATGGAGTGGCAATGTTAAGTTCAATTGCTCCCAGAGCTCCCAGTATACCTTACCTGTCTCCTCCCACTCATCCTCGTCCTCCCCTTCACCTTCGGCTTTTCTCTTTTCCCCTGCTTTGTTTGCTTTCTGCTTTTTCTTCTGGGCCTTCTTGTCTGCTTTCGCCCTCCTCCGCAGCTCGGTCCTCTCCTCCTCCTGCCGCGTTAGCTCAGCCTCTTTCTCTGCCACCTGCTCAGCAAAGCAAAGGAACAGGCCACAGAGTGGATCAATCTCTGCTGATCTGCTACAGGCAACACCTGTTGTGAAAGTTTGTTTGGACTTTTCTCAGGAGGCTCTGGTCACCCAGCGATAACCTCCTTTGGTAACTGGAGCTAAATTAGAATTGGCTAACAGTGAACATAACTCGACGGGCTCGTGCTTAATTATTACAGTTGACAACAGTCTTCAAACATCATGAAGTTCTAGCCTTTAGCATCATGTGCTTTGCCTATCAGTCTAACACAAACGTTTTATGTAGGGACTGCAGAGGAGACCACAGTGCTCATTCTGTCTTGCTTATATGTTATGTGTGTAATACTTATGACAACTGAAATTTTCTCAATGCTAAATGTTAGTGTATCACCAGTCAAATCGACTGGTGCTGGTGTATTGTACAATTCAAACTATGTAGCACATCTACAACTCTTTCAGGTGCATTCTCCGTTCTCATGCTCTTACGAATTTGTTCTTGCAAGGCACCTAGACAAAAAAGTTCTTCCTGAGAACACAAACCTGTTCTTTGAATTCTTAGTTACTGAGAATCACCCTGAGACTCTGTCCATGCAAGCACTGTAGCCTGTTACTGAACTATAGATGCCTCTCTCTCACAGACTCAAGTACAAACAATGCCCCTCTCTCACAGACTCAAGTACAAACAATGCCTCTCTCTCACAGACTCAAGTACAAACAATGCCCCTCTCTCACAGACTCAAGTACAAACAATGCCTCTCTCTCACAGACTCAAGTACAAACAATGCCTCTCTCTCACAGACTCAAGTACAAACAATGCCCCTCTCTCACAGACTCAAGTACAAACAATGCCCCTCTCTCACAGACTCAAGTACAAACAATGCCTCTCTCTCACAGACTCAAGCACAAATAATGCCTCTCTCTCACAGACTCAAGCACAAACAATGCCTCTCTCTCACAGACTCAAGTACAAACAATGCCCCTCTCTCACAGACTCAAGCACAAACAATGAATTATGGCTTTAGGGTTTAGAGTCTCTGCTTTATGGATTTAAGGTTTGAGGTTTATGCCTTAGGGCGTTAGGGTCTCAGCGTTAGAGGTTCTGGGTTAATGTTTAGGGTTTATTATTAGGATCAGGTGGTAGCTTTCTCTTACTCTGGCTCTCTGCTCACCGACACGAGCCAATTTGCTCTCAGTCTTCAAGACGGCAGCATCCCAGTCTTCTAGAGAACCTGCACAGAAACAGACACTGAGTACTAAAAACAGTCTCTCACACACACACACAGAGCACTAAAAACAGTCTCTCTCACACACACACACACAGCACTAAAAACAGTCACACACAGGACACAGTATCAAAAACGGTCACACACACACAGAGTCACAGACACACACAACCTCACTCACACTGGACTAATGGAGTCACACATGCACACACAGAGCACTAAAAACAGTCTCTCTCTCTCACACACACACACACACACACAGAGGACTAATAGGGTCACAGACACACGTGGGCACGTGAATGCGTGCGTGCACACACACACACTGAGAACTAAAACACAAACATACAGGTCTGCCCTGCCATCTCTGTTTCATCGTTTCCTCACACCCTCACCTTCAACTCTTTCAAAGGTGAGGAGGACCTCACACAGGTGTTCAGGGTAGTCAGAGGTGCACTGTACAGCTCTGTGGAGAGCTTTTCTGCAGTGCTGTGTGTCTCCATACAACCTACACAGACACAAGACCATCATAGCTCTCATTTCAGTCCTCTCTCACCATACATCACAATACCAGAACATTAGTGGAACTGGCAGATCGCTATAGCAACTGCCTACACTTTTTGCATTGTAACATGTAGTATGATTACAATAACCTTTCCTTTTGATCCTGGCACTGGATCATGAATTTTGATACACAAATACTTTTCTATATTTTCTTTAAAGAGGTAAACTGTTAAAATACCATTATTACGCGGTATTTTAAACCTGGACATTGCTTTCAGTAAAACAAACAAAAAAAACTTTTAGAACAGGAACAATACATAAATTATCAAACAGTAAAATGACAATAATCTGTGTCAACTAAAACTCCAGTAAAATCTGGATTAACTAAGTCATCTGATAATCTCAGTGTGACAGTCTGACTTACAAACGATAATCAGGAAGACACTGTCAGCACTGCACAAACACGGGTGTGTGTCTGCGTATGCAGGACTATATATTATATGACTGTGTCTGCGTATGCAGGATTAGGGTTATGTGTGTCTGCGTATGCAGGACTGTATATTATATGACTGTGTCTGCGTATGCAGGATTAGGGTTATGTGTGTCTGCGTATGCAGGACTGTATATTATATGACTGTGTCTGCGTATGCAGGATTAGGGTTATGTGTGTCTGCGTATGCAGGACTGTATATTATATGACTGTGTCTGCGTATGCAGGATTAGGGTTATGTGTGTCTACGTATGCAGGACTGTATATTATATGACTGTGTCTCCGTATGCAGGACTGTATATTATATGACTGTGTCTCCGTATGCAGGGTTAGGGTTATGTGTGTCTGCGTATGCAGGACTGTATATTATATTACTGTATAGACCACTCTTTCGACTCATCCATTTCATGGATGTAAGAGGGGAGTTCACAAGTCAACTATCACCTGTTAGTCTGTACATCCCCTGAACAGGAGGTGGATGTTTGTCTGACAGACGTTTGACCAGGTTTAATATGTTACCTCCCTTTGTGTGACACTCTCTAAAACAGCGTCTGCTCAGCTGTGCTGCTCTGTTTAGGTGCTTGTCTTTTTCGTCCACTTTAAAGCCAAAATTTGACTTCAGGCTCCATCTTATGTTTATTAAGGTGTTGTTGATGCCATCTCTAGCCTCCTCTCAAAAGAAGTTGCTCATTCTCTCTACAGAAGCTCTCACTCCACGCTTGTTATGACTCATGTTATTATGTCATTATGACAAACGCCTGTTGGCTGGATTAGATCAGCATTGGGTTTACAGAGACAGACGCCTGTTGGCTGGATTAGATCAGCATTGGGTTTACAGAGACAGACGCCTGTTGGCTGGATTAGATCAGCATTGGGTTTACAGAGACAGACTCCTGTTGGCTGGATTAGATCAGCATTGGGTTTAAAGAGACAGATGCCTGTTGGCTAGATTAGATCAGCATTGGGTTTACAGAGACAGAAGCCTGTTGGCTGGATTAGATCAGATCAGATCCAACAGTAGTTTGCATGATAAAAAAGTGTTTTTTTTTTTTCAAAATGCTGGTATTGTTCCAAACTCTAGTGCCACTGCACTTTTCCATACCAATTTAACCACGAGACACTAGTATCAAAATATAAAAGTGTCTGATCATTATAGTGACAGAACACAGCACAGCAGATTTATTCACCATAAGGAAATCGTGTCATCCCTGTTACTGACATGTGTTATATGATTTATTACGTGTCGTATGTTTTGGTACAGGAGAGTCTGAGTGCGTCACGTGTGGTCACTGACTCTTCGTGTTCATTAAAAGTGTTACCTTTATGGACATGGTTGGCAGGAATTAAACATGGTCACATTCTGAGAAAATGTACAATAAATGTAGCCCTACATATAATGTAAATCTGAAAATAAGAGAAATGAAATCATTAATACAGCTTTAAAATAATCAAAAGTACCTCTCCAGATGGTAATACTCTAACCACATGTTGGCATATTTGGCATTCCCTTTTGTCATGATGCTATCCCACAATTCCCGGGCTTTCTGCATGTTCTTACAGTGCCGGGCCTGTCCAAGGAACAAAACACATCATACAGAGCACCATGGTGACACAGCCATAACACGACTGAGTTCAGCAGCACAACAGCTTCTATACGAACCAAACCGAACTGACTACAATAACACAGCCATGGTAGGAGTGGCCTATTGCACACGTGGTAAATTACTAAAAAAATGAGTAATGCCTAATGACTGTCTAATGAGTAATTATGGAGTGTGGGGTGGACTGCACCTTACTTCAACACTGGCCCAAATCTGCATTATAGAGCATGAGAGATCTCCACTCTCACTGAACCCTGGGAAAAAAAACCCCCCCAAAAACCCAGTCATTATCTGACATACAACATAAGGAGTCCAGTCTAAAGGTTCTCATGGACCGAACCGTTATCTGACAAACAACATAAGGAGTCCAGTCTAAAGGTTCTCATGGACCGAACCGTTATCTGACATACAACATAAGGAGTCCAGTCTAAAGGTTCTCATGGACCGAACCGTTATCTGACAAACAACATAAGGAGTCCAGTCTAAAGGTTCTCATGGACCGAACCGTTATCTGACATACAACATAAGGAGTCCAGTCTAAAGGTCATGGACCGAACTGTCACTCACTTTCCTCCACGTCCTGTTTGAGATAGTCCAGAGAACGAGTGAACGCTGCCCGCAGCTCCTCCAGCTCCCTGCTCCACTCTGCACCAACCAATCAGAGACAAGAGTCCATTTCAGATTAAAGCACCAGCACTTCATATCACAGTGAATCCATCAGCGAGTAAAAAAAAGGATTTCATATGGCTTTTATTATTAATCAAAAGCAAAAAGGTAAAAAAAAACCAAAACACGACTATTTTTAACTTTCAGTAGCTGTACTCGGAGTACATGTTTTAATAAATGTACATCTGGTTCAGTAGATGATGCATAAACAGACATTTCAGAGACAAATTGATCAACATTGTATTATTACAATAATAAATAGCGCACACATGTTGAAAGCTCAACATGCAGATGCTGCATTGACCTGAAAGTGCAGAGTCTCACCTTTACTGAAATCCACACGCCGCCTCAGGTAGTCAAGGTAAGCCTGCCAGATCTCCACATAATCCATGGCCTGGATGAATCCAGCAGCCAGAGCCTTCTCAAAAACCTCTACAAAAGAGAGCCGCTTTAAAATGACCCACAGCTACTTCTGTTTGCATTAGAACTAACAGGAATATTCCAGAATACATGCACATTCAGCCTTATAAACCCATTCAGCACCTGATACAATCTGATGTTCTGCCCCATGTCTCTCCAGGGCCAAGAGGAAACCCCTCCACAGAGTCATGGTCCAGGGACAGTTTCTCACCGCTCTCTCGTGAGCAGACAAGACCAGGTCTTTGATCTTCAGCTGTCGGTCCTAAAACAACATAAGCACAGTGTTCCAGTCTGTTATGAGAACTACTGTCGCAATACAACACCACAAATAATGTTCTTACAAAAGCAACATGTTTGATGTGTTCAGTGGTGCAGAACCAGTGGGTATGTCTCTCTAACGCAACGCCAGAGTCTTTACAACACTTTACAACCCTGTCTCTCTCCACCACCTTCTCCTACACAAACACTTTACAACCCTGTCTCTCTCCACCACCTTCTCCTACACAAACACTTTACAACCCTGTCTCTCTCCACCACCTTCTCCTACACAAACACTTTACAACCCTGTCTCTCTCCACCACCTTCTCCTACACAAACACTTTACAACCCTGTCTCTCTCCACCACCTTCTCCTACACAAACACTTTACAACCCTGTCTCTCTCCACCACCTTCTCCTACACAAACACTTTACAACCCTGTCTCTCTCCACCACCTTCTCCTACACAAACACTTTACAACCCTGTCTCTCTCCACCACCTTCTCCTACACAAACACTTTACAACCCTGTCTCTCTCCACCACCTTCTCCTACACAAACACTTGAATAAACTAAGGAACTACATTGACCTGTTGGTTATCACTCTCAGAACCCCGATAAAACACAGATTACATTCAGTCAGTGGACACTGCCCAACCTGCACAAGCGCGCACACGCACACACACAAAAACACACACACAAACATGCGTATATGAACAGAAAGGAACTCACCAGATAAGTAGTATATTTGACCCACAGATCTGGGACCAGGCAGTTCTCCGCCAGCGCCCGCTCAAAGACAAGCTGAATCCTGGCTGGATCTCCATCACTCAGCTCATAGTCTATGTAGGTTTGGTACTCAGCCAGTTTGGGGGGCTCTGAAACCAACTGCAACCCGCAAAAAAACCCCTGTCAGACTGGTGTTGTGTAAGAATGCAGGTGAAGGTGTTGAGCATAACGGTGGTGAAGGTGTTGAGCGTAACGTTGGTGAAGGTGTTGAGCGTAAGGTTGGTGAAGGTGTTGAGCGTAACGGTGGTGAAGGTGTTGAGCGTAACGGTGGCGAAGGTGTTGAGCGTAACGGTGGCGAAGGTGTTGAGCGTAATGGTGGTGAAGGTGTTGAGCGTAAGGTTGGCGAAGGTGTTGAGCGTAACGGTGGTGAAGGTGTTGAGCGTAAGGTTGGTGAAGGTGTTGAGCGTAACGGTGGTGAAGGTGTTGAGCGTAACGGTGGTGAAGGTGTTGAGCGTAAGGTTGGTGAAGGTGTTGAGCGTAACGGTGGTGAAGGTGTTGAGCGTAACGGTGGTGAAGGTGTTCAGCGTAACGTTAATTAAAGAGAGATACCAAAGCGTCCTCGTATGGTTTCCTCTTCTCCAGCTGCTGCAAAGCTTTTCTGTAGTTCTGAGTGACGCTGTCTGGCACCCCCTCATCCGCCCACTCACTGTACTCCGCATAGGTATTCTCCATGTCTGTTACACATCACAGCTCCAACAAGTCATATCCACATCATACATGCACATATTCAACATATTAAGAGATATTCAAATTCATATCTGTTAGACATTACAGCTCTTAGCATTCTCAGCGTGTTCACCCGGTCAGCCGCGTGCCAGAGTCATTTTATGATTTTATTTAATCCACTAACCTCTGGCTGAACTTAAAGAACAGCTTTAGGAAAAAAAAAAAGAGAGAAACAGAAATATGTCGCTGTTTTGGCTGACAGAATAATGTAGTTTATGACTTTATCTCAAAGTACAGAAAGGGAAAAAGTTCATCAATATCATCATTCTACAATGTTTTGAATAGGGCTTTAACGCTAACCCTCAGCTCAGACATGTTCAAATTCCAATGTGCAGTTTTCTGTTCACAGTTTCACCGTGGCACATTTTAGACAGAAAACGTCCAAAGGGCTCTGAGGAGCAGCATGGAACTGCTGCTTCTTCTGTCTGACACTCAGCGCAGTGCCCAGGTGTCTGTGTGTCAGTAAAGCACTCCAGCCTTCAAAGCTGGCAATGCAACAAACAAAATCTGTAAAGAGATCGACCTCCCGCTGGTTCTGTGCCATTCCCAGCAATTCTTATGTGTGTTATTATGCATCACAAGAGAGTTAGAGGTTAGAGTCAGTAATGAGTCAGTTTGTACCTAAGAGAGGAACAGCCAGCTGGCGCCGGAACAGGTTGTGGATCCGCTCAAGCTGGACATTCAACAGCTCCTGCTGCTCACGTGTGGGAATGCTGCCCGGAGCCGGCTGAGACAGACAGACAACTTCTGCTAATCATGATTCCACTGAACAATACCATCAGAGCTCTTCCTCTACCTCTTCAACAATACCCTCATCACTGTCTATTACAGGATAACCTCTTCAACAATACCCTCATCACTGTCTATTACAGGATAACCTCTTCAACAATACCCTCATCACTGTCTATTACAGGATAACCTCTTCAACAATACCCTCATCACTGTCTATTACAGGATAACCAGGGCCAAGAGTGCACACACAATGAGCTCTCTTCACACTTCCAACACATCACTGACCACACGTCATAGCCAACAGCCTGTGTTCAACAGTCCTGTTACTGAAACGGCTGATGGGGTGAGGGGGTGATGTGTGGAGTGAGGGGGTGATGTGATGAGTGAGGGGGTGATGTGATGAGTGAGGGGGTGATGTGATGAGTGAGGGGGTGATGTGATGAGTGAGGGGGTGATGTGATGAGGTGAGGGGATGTTGTAATGGGGTGAGGGGGTGATGTGATGAGTAAGGGGGTGATGTGATGGGGTGAGGGGGTGATGTGTGGACTGAGGGGATGATGTGATGAGTAAGGGGGTGATGTGATGAGTAAGGGGGTGATGTGATGGGGTGAGGGGGTGATGTGATGGGGTGATGTGATGATAGAATGTCATACCTGAACTGTAGACAACATGACGATCTCAAACTCCCTGTACGCCTCCCAAAGTGAAGCTCCTTTGGTCATGTGCAGGCCCACCGCAGTCAGGGCTCTCTCAAAAACAGACCTGGTGCGGTCAATGCCTCCTGCAACTCCCATTCCACCGATTGAATACTGAGCGTACTCCAACCAGATATCTGGACCTACAACAACATTGCAGCCGAAAGAGAAGTGAGCTTCTCACACAAATTTAGGCTCTTACTCCAGAGTTTCTAAACTGTTTAACATCATTACCAACAAGGTGAAATCAAATGTTGATGTGCTTGTTAAGACTTACAGATGTAATCCTTCACGGCCTTCTCAAAGAGCCCATACACTTTCTCCCTGTCAGCGTCATCTTCAGCCAGCCCAACCTCGTCTTTCAACCAGTCCAGCCAAATCTCTGCATATCACATTGGAATATTACTAATGAAGAGACAGAATCACGAATCACTCCATTCCACACACATTCCGTATCACTCCATTTCCCACACATTCCGTATCACTCCATTCCACACACATTCCGTATCACTCCATTCCTCACACATTCCGTATCACTCCATTCCACACACATCCACACACATGCTACTTCAAAGAGACACCTCAGTGGTATGTTCAGCACTTAGTAACACAGCTCTATGCTTTCCCACGGTGAGGCAGAGAGTGAGTCAGACGGACAAACAGACAGATGGACAAACAGAAAGAAGTTTGTTGTTTAGGCAGGAACACACCTTCAGTGAGAGGAAAAAGCTCACTCATCTTCTGTCTGGCTTTGCGCAGCCTGTGCAGTTTCCCCTCCTGACGCAAGAGTTTGATCAGGTCCACGTGACAGTTGTAGTCAAATGCATTGATGGAAAGCTGAAAAGGTGCCAGAGGTCAAAATCGATAACACTGAGGATCATTTAGACTAGATCTGTTAGCAATACTGAAATCTCACAATATGAGACGGACGTCTACCTGCAAGGATGAACAGCAGTAACACAAACTCATATTGTGTTCTTGGTCATAGTTTGAGTATAGCATTCAAAAACCAAACTTAAAAAACAAAACCAAAAAACCCTGCCCAAAAGATTAAAACGATCATGTAGGTTGTATTAATCAGAAATTTCCTGCGGCGTCAGTGAGTGCTATTACACGTGCTCCAATCACATATACACTATGATTGGACGACAGCTTGTATGAATCAACTATTCAGATTTCCAATCCTTTATAATCGCAATCTGCTCTGATTTTGAAAGGTAAACCCATATGTGCAGATGTACAGAAATCACGCGTTGTAGCTTTATTGTGTTTGGGTTATGTTTACAACAGCAACAGCAAAAGCACAAAATCAAAAAACCCAAATAAAACAGAGGACCACAAAATTCTACTGAAAATAACTGCAGAACAATCAGAACTCATCGGAGATCAGTACTTTACCAATACTACACTATTACTGCGTTTACTAGTACTAACAGAGCAATAAATTTAACCCCAGTTTAAAATGTATTTCTACTGTCGGTAAAATCCCTGTCCAGATTAGCATGGGGCGCAGAACTAGTTATATCATTGAAAATGCGCGGGTTCTATTAAGCATTTGCGCAGTAATCGGGGCGATCGAAGGCAGGCAATCTGAAAATAACCGCCTTTAGCCAAAAATGTATTGTCTGTCGTTAATACAGCAACGCGGATGGATATTCTTGCCTTCAATGATATTGCAATATTTGTAAGAAGAGACCGCGAATGCTAACAGATTAGCAGATTACCCTCGTCTGAAACTGGCTACATCGCAGAGGGTAGGTAGGAGGCGGTAGCTAACAAAGCTTAAATTGATTTCAGTCTAAATGACAGAGATTCCGACATTGTCGGATGGAGTGTAATGTACACACAGTAAATCAGAGAATGTACGCTCTCTTTGGCAAGCCAGCTAAATGTTTCGCAACATATAGAATCCTCGGCTAAATCAGCTACGCACTTTATCATCAGTGTAGCTGCTAACTAGCATAGCAATAGCACAACGCTCCATTCATTTGCATTTCATTTAGGATACCTGTTCTTCCAAACGCTGAATTTCGGCCTCGTTCTCACGTTCGTCCTCTGATGTGTCATCTTCTTCATCGCACGAATTTTCGACCCCCATTCCCTCTCCTTCATCAGACTCCATTTCACCTTCCATCCCTTCTGTCTCCTCCTCAATATCTGGTAGTAACGTCTCTCCTTCGTTTCTTGTAGCAGCCATGTTACAGTTGATTCGCCTGGAAACAGGGCGGACCTGGTCGCGCTGCTGTCCGGAAACAGGGCGGGACTGTTCTGTGGTAGCGACAACAAGAAAGTTTAGGTTGCCCAGGATTCTGAGTAAAATCTCGCTGGAATGAAGGTCCGTGTGAAATGTTCATCGTGCATTTGCTAGAAATCCTTGGCTACTAATGTTCTGTTGACCTATTCACACTATTGTCAATATCATCTGCTATAGACATATTAAAATGTAGTGTGACAGTATGAAATAACATAAAGATTTCAATAATAATGTGTATCAAACATGAAACATGAAACATACTATACCATCAGACTAGGATGTTGTTTTTCCATTTTTTCCCCACTTTCATTTAAAACAGCATAGACAGTGTTCACAGTTCACAGACTCTGAAAGATCAGATGCATTTCTTTTTTTAACAGTATTCGAAAGCTGAGACAGTTTGTGGCAACTGGAAAGACCAGATACAACAACAGTTTATGTTTTTGTTAATGCATGCATTTTGTTAAAGATGCTGGTTGTTGCACTCCTGGTTAACCAGGATGGGCTTCAGCCCCCTATGAGGGCACCTGAAATGTAAGACATGGAATACCATGAGGCTTGGAAATAACCCCACATGGAAGGTGCACAAGTTATTCTTTTCCTAGCCACACAAATTCAAGATTGTGACCAGGCGACAGCAATAGGTCCGCTGCATGTCACTGGGCTGCCGTTCACTATCCCTGGTTGCTGCAAGGGCAATTCAGACCTACGAATCTACATATTTTCTAAAAGATGATCTCATGAGGTTTTGAAATGACCCTCAAATTAAGGGTGCACAGGTTGTTTTCCCAGCAACTCATCTTCAGTTGCGTTAGTACATTTCACAAAAGTGCAGAGGACTCTTAAACCTCTTCATTTAATTCTAAATTCTAATGAGGTTCTAAATTCTAAATTAATTTTAATTTGTGTTATTTTGTTGTTTTTGTTTAAATGTATAGGCTCCTATTTTTACAGTCTTACAACTGTTTTAAAATGGAATACTACTTGTTATTTTGGCTTTTTTAGTGCTCCATGTTCCCCAAATCAACATCCATGCATTGGCTTTTATTCTGAAATTTACGTAAAATTTATCCGAAAACGCTAATATCCGGTTCCCCCCATTATTTGCGCTAGTTTCACACAGCTCCGTTCACTGTGCTGTACGGAAACAGGGTGGGACTGTTGGCTATATTGCCAAAATGCGCATTTCACCCAGATGCGGCCAACTGTGACCGGAGAGGCTCTCACACAGTGGCCAGTACATTAGGTACAGCTCTCTATTACAAGGTTTGATACTTCCATGGAGGTACGCTGGTATCATGCAGCTGCTGCAGATTGGATGGAGCTACATTCATTCCGTCTGCGCTGTACTAGGCTGAGGTCTGTGGACTGCGCGAGTCAGACAAATAAATTGAACTCAGATTCATGTTTATGGTCCTGTAAGCATTGTGACACAGAGTGTGCTTTGTGACTTGGTGCATTATCCTGGTGGAAATGTCAGTGTGGTGGAGGGTTGCACCTAATCACCAACACTGTTCAGATATGCTGTGGTATTCAAACATTGCTCCACTGGCTGCCACAGAAAAACTTCCTATCCAATATTACACTGTTATGACCCACCTGCACCACCGACTCCTGGCAGGAGAAGTCAGTGAACTCATGCTTACACCAGATCCTGACTCTGCCAGAGGTACGGTGTAGCAGGAACCAGAATTTGTCCAACCACCTCACAGTTTGCAGGTGCTGGTAATCAACTGCTCACCAAAGCCACTTCCTCTCTGTAACTTCAAGGCCCAGTTTTGCATGAAATGCCTAGGATAGCAGCGGTATACTGTAACTGTCTGTAGGAGTGACCCATTTTCTCTTTCAGTGGTATGCCTGATAAACTGGCCACTGAGGGTCCACAAATGAGTTTAGATTAATGATATGGTGAGAATGACGTCCAGGAGCTTTGATGAAATTATGGGATCAGTATTGTCTTCATTATGGTGTGACGGTTTTATGAAAGGGACACAATAACACAATAACTCACGATAACATTAGATGATCGTTGCCCGCATTAAACCATATTCAACGAAACAAACTTGAAACCTTAGTGTGTGTGTGTGTGTGTGTGTTTGTGTGTTAGTGTGTGTGTATGAATGACTGTGTGTATTTATTTAGCTTAGTTAGCTTGGATGCTGAGAAGGCTTCTTAGTTAGCTTTGATGCTGAAAAGGCTTCTGATTCAGTGAGTTGGCCTTTCTTATATAAAGTTCTTGAAAGATTGGTATGCACAAAAACTTTGGTAAGGGCATCCTTACGTTATATAGTAAACCATCAGCCCAAATAAAAATAAACGGGTACCTTTCAGACGCCGTCCTGTTACAGTGTGGATCGAGACATAGGTGCCCAATTTTATCGTTTTTTATTTGATCTTTTTAAGTAAGCCCTCATTTTCTGAATCGATGAACCTTTTAGAAACATTTGGTAGATATTTGGGAGGATGTTCATTTTAACAGTTGAAATTCGGACAATTAGAGATAGTGGTAATTTATTCCATCTTTCCAGACTGTCTTTTATTTCTTGTAGTAGGGGGGTGAAGTTCAGTTTGAATAATTCATTTAAATTTGGAGAAATGTGGATTCCGAGGTATGTAATAGATTTTGCTGTTGGTTTGAAAAGGGGGACCCCAGCCTCAGTATCCCGGTTGAGCTTGGTTATAGGCAGAATCTCTGATACACCCTACTGTAGTTACTGATCAGAGTTTGGACTGCTGGAAGTGAAGATGAGGGGTTTGTAATGTATAACAGAATGTCATCGGCATACAGACTGATTTTTTGGTGCTGATTGGATAGCTGAGATATGGTCACATTGCCATTGGGATTTCAAATTTAAACCAAGTTGTGTTTGAACTAATCGAGATGTAACTATATTAGTAATTAACCTACATAGCTAACGCATTACATACGAACTCGTGCAGATAGAACTGTCCATTGAATTCAAAGTCATTGTTACGGAGACTGATTTCTAATAATTGTAATATTGCCTGATCTGGGCGTTCTTTGTTTGGGTATTTTTGGAACCATTTTTGGATCGATTGTAAGCCCATTGTAGTGTCAATATTCTTATATAGATTGTCTACATCCATTGTGAATAGGAGAATTGGTTCCGTTAAACTAAGCCTTTCTATTTTACTGATGAAGTCAAATGTGTCTTTTATGTAGCTGGGGTGTTTAGTTGATAACGGGTTTAAGAAATAATCAATATATTCCGCTATCCTATAACTTTCACTGCCGCAATCTGATACTATCGGTCTGCCAGGTGGAATTGTATGGAATACTGTCCATGTTTCAGGCGGCTTGTGGACCTTAGGTAACAAGTAAAATTGTCGTGCTCGAGGAATTTTGTCCTCCTTGAGGTATTCGATTTGCCCTTTCGTGAGGAATTTGTGTTGTCCCAGGGTCTTGAGTATCCTAGGGTTAGGGTTAGGGTCAGGGTTAGGGTTAGGGTTAACCCTCATGAATACCAGTTTGATTTTCCAGGTGCTTTAACAATATGGTGTGATCGACTGTGTCGAATGCTGCACTCAGATCAAGAAGTATAAGAATTGAGGTATCATCAGCATCCATGGCTATTAAGAGATCATTAGTCACTCTGGCTTGTACGGTTTCAGTAGAATGCAAACACCTGAATCATGACTGAAGCACTTCAAACAGATTGTTGGAGGACATATGGGCAAAGAATTGAGCAGCCACAATGTTTTATTTTAGACAGAAGCAGGAGATTAGAGATCGGCCTGTTATCATTTAAGGCGAGCTGATTTGTTTAACTTAAATTGACTAATTTGAATATCACCAAACATTTTTTGTGAGAAACATTTAACAAAACCGTTTGCTCTAAAAGAGCTAGATTGAGGGGAGTAATTCTGGGTTAGTTTTGATTCTGTATCAAAAAGGAACCTCAAGTTTTTTTGTTAAGACTAGGGAAGGCAGATTTTGGTGTGGAGAGGGCACAGGTATAAACTGCTTCATGCCAGGCCAGACCTCTACTTTAGTGGCATGCCTGCTTCAGCACACATGTATCGTTATTAAACCAGGGTGTTGAATATTTATGCCTATTTTTTATAATTAATGGTGCGACCATATCTAATGCAATACAGACAGAGGTGGGAAGTAACGAAGTACAAAGCCACACATTCACCCAGCGGTGTTGGGGTTAACCCTAACCCTAACCCTAACCAACAGGAGGAAGGGTGACAGTGACGTGTGTCTGTTTTTTGGGCAGCCTCAGAAAAGAAGAAAAGTAAGTTGAGAGCAGTGAGAAAATGAGTTCCAGTCAGATTATAGAAGTTCACAGTAGTACAAGAGATATTCAAAAATCATTGCCATTCAGATCAGAAATGGTTGGTAATCCATTCCTGAACATCATGGCAAGAAACACCACTTGTATACTGATTATGTTTCTTTCACGTTTACTCTGGTGTGTCCATAATAAAGAGAGAGAGGGAGAGAGAATGGTCAGAGAGACAGGAGTGTAACCTAAGAGAATGGTCAGAGAGACAGGAGTATAACCTAAGAGAATGGTCAGAGAGACAGGAGTGTAACCTAAGAGAATGGTCAGAGAGACAGGAGTGTAACCTAAGAGAATGGTCAGAGAGACAGGAGTATAACCTAAGAGAATGGTCAGAGAGACAGGAGTGTAACCTAAGAGAATGGTCAGAGAGACAGGAGTGTAACCTAAGAGAATGGTCAGAGAGACAGGAGTATAACCTAAGAGAATGGTCAGAGAGACAGGAGTGTAACCTAAGAGAATGGTCAGAGAGACAGGAGTGTAACCTAAGAGAATGGTCAGAGAGACAGGAGTGTAACCTGGACACTAATGAGAGAATGGTCAGAGAGACAGGAGTGTAACCTGGACACTAATGAGAGAATGGTCAGAGAGACAGGAGTGTAACCTGGACACTAATAAGAGAATGGTCAGAGAGACAGGAGTGTAACCTGGACACTAATGAGAGAATGGTCAGAGAGACAGGAGTGTAACCTGGACACTAATGAGAGAATGGTCAGAGAGACAGGAGTGTAACCTGGACACTAATGAGAGAATGGTCAGAGAGACAGGAGTGTAACCTGGACACTAATAAGAGAATGGTCAGAGAGACAGGAGTGTAACCTGGACACTAATGAGAGAATGGTCAGAGAGACAGGAGTGTAACCTGGACACTAATGAGAGAATGGTCAGAGAGACAGGAGTGTAACCTGGACACTAATGAGAGAATGGTCAGAGAGACAGGAGTGTAACCTGGACACTAATGAGAGAATGGTCAGAGAGACAGGAGTGTAACCTGGACACTAATGAGAGAATGGTCAGAGAGACAGGAGTGTAACCTGGACACTAATGAGAGAATGGTCAGAGAGACAGGAGTGTAACCTGGACACTAATGAGAGAATGGTCAGAGAGACAGGAGTGTAACCTGGACACTAATGAGAGAATGGTCAGAGAGACAGGAGTGTAACCTGGACACTAATGAGAGAATGGTCAGAGAGACAGGAGTGTAACCTGGACACTAATGAGAGAATGGTCAGAGAGGGCAGCGGAGGGGGGAGAAACAATTCCGTGAGAGGTATGTAGTCCCTGAGCTAGAATAAGATCTAAAGTGTTGCCACTGATATGAGTTGGTCTGTGCATATATTGGTTAAAGCCAAAAGTGTGTATGATAGCTGTAAACACTTTATTTAGTGAATCAGAACTGTTACTGATGTGGATATTAAAGTCTCCCAGTATCAGGATTTTATCCACTCTAGATAGAATAACAGAGATTAATTCAGAGAACTCATCTAGAAATTGACTGTACTAAGGGTGTTAGGAGAAATATTCAGCATTTTAAATTAGTGCTACACCCCCTCCTTTCTTTGTTGCCATAGCAACATAAGAAAAGGAATAGTTAGAGGGTGAAGCTTCATTTAAAGGGAAAAAACCCCCATCTGGCTTTAGCCAAGTTTCACACAAATCCATCTTGTCAAGGCTGAGATCACGGATCAGGTCACTGACCAGCAATGCCTTATGTGAAAGTGATCTGATATTAATAAAACCTAACTTCAGCGTCACCAGGCTTACGGCGCTCATATCGGAGGAGGGAGTCAGCTGAATTGGAACTAAGTTGTTGTGAGATATGGTCTGTGTGACTCTAGACCGAGGTGAGCTGCGTGCGTGTGAAAGCACATGGGAGAAGCCAGATTGTTGCTGTCAGAGGGATAACCAGAGTCCAAGTTATGCCATACAACTAAGGTACAGTGAGGACTAGGACGATTAGAGAGGGGAGTAGTCTCCGCTGAGGTCTCTCCACTAACTGAATCACTAGTCATATTAATCTTAACCTTAGGGTGGGGGAGAGGAGTTATTGACTTGTGGGCCTCTGAGGGCTTTTCCTTAGCAAGTTCTCTAATCACCTGTGACCTGGCCTGCTCTAGCCACATGTGTCATGCCTGACTCAAACATTTATCTGTGTTGCCTGATAGGAACAGTGGCACTTACTAAAGCACACTCCATTAAACTTTGAATAATGACCTTTATAGTAAACCTAAATGTTATCAACGTATTGACAGAATGGCAAATATATGAGTCCTTTTCAGCAGGCAATGATCAAAACTGATACAACTGATATAAATATGATCAGGCTGATGGGACAAGCTGTGAGGACAGGTCTGGTGTTCAACAGTGACCAATGCACAATAAAACAGAATCATTTCATCCCATGACAGTCTGTATACAGATAATGGTATCAGACCAGACTGATCTAAGGTCTGAGACATATAAAAAAGCCAGCCCTCCAAAACAAGGATGATTTGCCCAGATTCATGTACAGGCTGAATTACCTGTGACCGTGTATACCAAAGTCTGCCAAAAAAGCCCGCTCCCCATGAGGATTACTGAAAACTAGAAGACCGTGTACACGACACCGTAACCATCAGAAATGCTCTGAGGATGCAGATCATTCCCTACACAGCTGTGACATTGACTTGGTGGTTGCATGGTGGCAGATGTCACACTGGCACTGGTGAATCCTGCACAACAATGTTGCTGGGGCCTCTGCACATGCAGTGTCACTGCTGAAATGAGAGTGGACAGTGTCACTGCTGAGATGAGAGTGGACAGTGTCACTGCTGAGATGAGAGTGGACAGTGTCACTGCTGAAATGAGAGTGGACAGTGTCACTGCTGAGACGAGAGTGGACAGTGTCACTGCTGAGATGAGAGTGGACAGTGTCACTGCTGAAATGAGAGTGGACAGTGTCACTGCTGAGACAAGAGTGGACAGTGTCACTGCTGAGACAAGAGTGGACAGTGTCACTGCTGAGACGAGAGTGGACAGTGTCACTGCTGAGACGAGAGTGGACAGTGTCACTGCTGAGACAAGAGTGGACAGTGTCACTGCTGAGACAAGAGTGGACAGTGTCACTGCTGAGACGAGAGTGGACAGTGTCAGTGCTGAGATGAGATTGGACAGTGTCACTGCTGAGACGAGAGTGGACAGTGTCACTGCTGAAATGAGAGTGGACAGTGTCACTGCTGAGATGAGAGTGGACAGTGTCACTGCTGAAATGAGAGTGGACAGTGTCACTGCTGAGACAAGAGTGGACAGTGTCACTGCTGAGACAAGAGTGGACAGTGTCACTGCTGAAATGAGAGTGGACAGTGTCACTGCTGAGATGAGAGTGGACAGTGTCACTGCTGAAATGAGAGTGGACAGTGTCACTGCTGAGATGAGAGTGGACAGTGTCACTGCTGAGACAAGAGTGGACAGTGTCACTGCTGAGATGAGAGTGGACAGTGTCACTGCTGAGACAAGAGTGGACAGTGTCACTGCTGAAATGAGAGTGGACAGTGTCACTGCTGAGATGAGAGTGGACAGTGTCACTGCTGAGACGAGAGTGGACAGTGTCACTGCTGAAATGAGAGTGGACAGTGTCACTGCTGAGACGAGAGTGGACAGTGTCACTGCTGAAATGAGAGTGGACAGTGTCACTGCTGAGATGAGAGTGGACAGTGTCACTGCTGAAATGAGAGTGGACAGTGTCACTGCTGAGATGAGAGTGGACAGTGTCACTGCTGAAATGAGAGTGGACAGTGTCACTGCTGAGACGAGAGTGGACAGTGTCACTGCTGAGACAAGAGTGGACAGTGTCACTGCTGAAATGAGAGTGGACAGTGTCACTGCTGAGACGAGAGTGGACAGTGTCACTGCTGAGACGAGAGTGGACAGTGTCACTGCTGAGACAAGAGTGGACAGTGTCACTGCTGAGACGAGAGTGGACAGTGTCACTGCTGAGATGAGAGTGGACAGTGTCACTGCTGAGATGAGAGTGGACAGTGTCACTGCTGAAATGAGAGTGGACAGTGTCACTGCTGAGATGAGAGTGGACAGTGTCACTGCTGAAATGAGAGTGGACAGTGTCACTGCTGAGATGAGAGTGGACAGTGTCACTGCTGAGATGAGAGTGGACAGTGTCACTGCTGAAATGAGAGTGGACAGTGTCACTGCTGAGACAAGAGTGGACAGTGTCACTGCTGAAATGAGAGTGGACAGTGTCACTGCTGAGATGAGAGTGGACAGTGTCACTGCTGAAATGAGAGTGGACAGTGTCACTGCTGAAATGAGAGTGGACAGTGTCACTGCTGAGACGAGAGTGGACAGTGTCACTGCTGAGACAAGAGTGGACAGTGTCACTGCTGAAATGAGAGTGGACAGTGTCACTGCTGAAATGAGAGTGGACAGTGTCACTGCTGAGATGAGAGTGGACAGTGTCACTGCTGAGACAAGAGTGGACAGTGTCACTGCTGAAATGAGAGTGGACAGTGTCACTGCTGAGACGAGAGTGGACAGTGTCACTGCTGAGATGAGAGTGGACAGTGTCACTGCTGAGATGAGAGTGGACAGTGTCACTGCTGAGATGAGAGTGGACAGTGTCACTGCTGAAATGAGAGTGGACAGTGTCACTGCTGAAATGAGAGTGGACAGTGTCACTGCTGAGATGAGAGTGGACAGTGTCACTGCTGAAATGAGAGTGGACAGTGTCACTGCTGAGACGAGAGTGGACAGTGTCACTGCTGAGACAAGAGTGGACAGTGTCACTGCTGAAATGAGAGTGGACAGTGTCACTGCTGAAATGAGAGTGGACAGTGTCACTGCTGAGACGAGAGTGGACAGTGTCACTGCTGAAATGAGAGTGGACAGTGTCACTGCTGAGACGAGAGTGGACAGTGTCACTGCTGAGACGAGAGTGGACAGTGTCACTGCTGAAATGAGAGTGGACAGTGTCACTGCTGAGATGAGAGTGGACAGTGTCACTGCTGAGATGAGAGTGGACAGTGTCACTGCTGAAATGAGAGTGGACAGTGTCACTGCTGAGACAAGAGTGGACAGTGTCACTGCTGAAATGAGAGTGGACAGTGTCACTGCTGAGACGAGAGTGGACAGTGTCACTGCTGAAATGAGAGTGGACAGTGTCACTGCTGAAATGAGAGTGGACAGTGTCACTGCTGAGATGAGAGTGGACAGTGTCACTGCTGAAATGAGAGTGGACAGTGTCACTGCTGAGATGAGAGTGGACAGTGTCACTGCTGAAATGAGAGTGGACAGTGTCACTGCTGAGACGAGAGTGGACAGTGTCACTGCTGAGACAAGAGTGGACAGTGTCACTGCTGAAATGAGAGTGGACAGTGTCACTGCTGAGACGAGAGTGGACAGTGTCACTGCTGAGACGAGAGTGGACAGTGTCACTGCTGAGACAAGAGTGGACAGTGTCACTGCTGAGACGAGAGTGGACAGTGTCACTGCTGAGATGAGAGTGGACAGTGTCACTGCTGAGATGAGAGTGGACAGTGTCACTGCTGAAATGAGAGTGGACAGTGTCACTGCTGAGACGAGAGTGGACAGTGTCACTGCTGAGACAAGAGTGGACAGTGTCACTGCTGAGACGAGAGTGGACAGTGTCACTGCTGAGATGAGAGTGGACAGTGTCACTGCTGAGATGAGAGTGGACAGTGTCACTGCTGAAATGAGAGTGGACAGTGTCACTGCTGAGATGAGAGTGGACAGTGTCACTGCTGAAATGAGAGTGGACAGTGTCACTGCTGAGATGAGAGTGGACAGTGTCACTGCTGAAATGAGAGTGGACAGTGTCACTGCTGAAATGAGAGTGGAAAGTGACCATTGATGAAGGGTCAAAGAGATGGCATTAATATATATGAACAAAATGAATCATTTTATAAATGTCACACATGGAACAATAGCAGTTCGTAAAAATGTGTTTATTCAGCTAATTCTGACAGGAAAAAAGCACCTTGCACATCAAAATATAAACCCTCTTTCTATACTCCGTTTTATGGCTAATTCATTCCAGCTCTTAGTTTTTTTTTTTTAGATTGTTCAGAGATGAGTGATGCTCACCATGCTAAAATCCCACCCCCCTCTCCTCTCTACATAGACTCATCTATCCATCAGGGAATTATTCTCAATGAGAATGAAAATGGTTCACTAATAATATGAGAATGAATATAGGAGTAGCTCAGGGGTGAAACAGCCCTGTAACACTGTTCATATTTCAGAAGGGGAGGGGCCTACAGCCGTTATTTTTCTTATTTCATCTGTTAAGTGCTGCTACTCCAATAATGCTCTCCTTCCCTCCCTCATCTCCTGCATGGCTGTGGCTCATCTGTTCGAGCATGAGAGTCTGGTTTGAATGTGGCTACTTTCTTCTTAGGTGTGCCCCCCCCCCCCCCCCCCCTGTCATCTCTCTCTTCATCGTCATCCCGATGGCTGCTGTGGCTTCGTGGCTTCCTGCGCTGCTGTGGCTGTGTCATCCACCCCAGCTGAGCCCCATCCTGTCTTGTCATTCTTCATACTGCCGACTAGTTGTGTTGTCATGTTGATTATCACTGTGTTGTTTGTAATTTGCCAACTGGGTTGGCACATATTGCACACCTGGCTGGCCTGGAAGGGGTCTCCTCTCTCTGTGGTCCTTCTCAAGATTTCTCCTGTTTTTCCCCTAGCATCTGGGTTTTTTGAGGAGTTTTTTCTTGCCCGCTATGAGGATCAAGTCAGGGGGTGCCACCCTGCTCTGTTTGTTGTAATCCTGTGGGCATGTAAAGCCCTTTGAGACTGTAAACAGTGATATTGGGCTTTAAATAAACTTAAACTTGAAACTTAATAATAGGGGGAGGGTCCTACAGCTGTTAATAATAGGGGGAGGGGCCAACAGCTAGGAAATAATTCCTGTGTAGAAATAAGGTCTTGTGCTAGACCTACTACTAATGAATGTCCTCTGAGCCAGATTTGACATGTGTGACAGAGACCAGAGTGAGTACAGTATGGACACACCTTACAAAAGTTATGACAGTCATTTTTACCTGTCCAAATATTCATTATCTAATTTCATTCATGTAATTGGATTAAAATTAGGACTGAGGGCAAGGGACCTTTTTAGAGCTTCTTAATATATCAGGTATGAAAAGTTAATAATTACCATCTCATGTGATGATCTAATTATTTACTTATATATATATATATACACACACACACACACACACACACACATATATATATACATATACAAACACACATATATATATATACGCAATTAAAATCTAAGTCTAATCTGTTCATTATGCATTCGTAACACACAAAGGCACAAAGAGATTCCATTTCCATCAGGCATTTAATTATGAGATAATACAGTTTATCATATTATACAGTAAGGGTGGCATGGCATTTTAAAAGATATATTTCATTAAAAAAAAAAAAAAACATTTTTATGGTTTACATTTGTCAGTCTAAGTGTGTGTGCGAAGACTGGAGTCATAACATGTTAAAAACAGTGACTGGCAGTTTAAAAAACACACAACAGATAACAATCCAAGGACGTCATCTTATCTGGATGTATATTTGACCTAATGCAATGGGGCTCTCTTGTAATACAGCTGCTTAACCTGACAAATAAAGAAATAAGAAAAACAAATTACAGAAGTAATACAGTCCACAGCTGACGATAGATACGAATAAAAAAAGAATTTACTGTGAAGTTAAAAATATGTATCTTCTCCATGCACTGGGAAAGTAATCACAGCATGGAAATTTGTCCTGTCCCACTGCCCAAAGATTACATTGGCTCAGTGAGCAGGGTTTGTCAGATTTACAGTTCCAGTTTTTAAAGAACATAACCTGTTGTTATTTATTTTGGGTTGGGTTCCTCGATACTCTGTTAAACAAAGTAAAAGAGGAATGTCTTAACACATTCTGCATATGATACAAACATGATATAAATCAAGAGCAGTTCCTCAGCTATCAGACAAACTGTTTCACCAGTGATTTGATCCTATATTTCAATCCACCATCAGCAAACTACAGCACATTATAGTTTCCCTTAGAAAAATACATTAATAAGAATGGCAAAAATAATAATTGCTTTTGTTAGGCAACACCCAGGCTGAGGTAAAACAACAAAGCAACATGAACTGACTAATATTTAGATTTCTATGCACAGTGTGTGCTAACTGCAGTCCCTGTTAGTGCCCCTCTGTGCTCAGTGGGTATGGACAAACAGCTTTAAAGGCTGGTGTGAGAAGATTATACTGACTGTCTACAGGCCTTGGACTGTCTGCCCACAGAGACTTAAACACAAAATGTTGAATAGATTCACATACACACAACTCTCAGAACAGATTATTACAACTAACAACTTGGTTTTGTATTATTATGGAAAGAATTAAAAGATCAGAACTGTATTTGTACCATTTCAATCCAAAACCAAAGACAGAAATAACTATGTTATCTTAACAAAGTGTGCTTTGGTAGGAATAACCACTTACACAGCATGCTGAGGAAATACTGCATTAATATACAGCAGCCAGTCAGGTAATGTGGAGAGCAGGTTGGGTCTTGAACTGCTCTACCTGACTGATAAGTGTATTTAGAGTGCATTTTCATATTTTAAACTAACCCCATGCAAAACTGATGATCCTGAGAACATTTTAAAAACATCGTCCTGATCCACCTACATTTCCGTAAACTGTGAAAACATGGATTTATTATGTGAAATTCTTATGTTTCTAGAGAGCACCTGCTTCAAAGCGCAAGACTGTCACACTAATAACATGTAAACCTGTGATTTCTTCTGTCTCACACTAATAACATGTAAACTTGTGATTTCTAACACCATATCTGTGCTTTAGTATAGAGGTAGTGGAACTATGATTTACTTTGCCCATAGCAACTGCAACCATTGAACAACATTGTGTTCAACACTTTCCACAGCCTGAGTGAAATTCCTCATTTATGTCATAGGTCTTTTATATATTACCATAATTGATACACAACTAATAAAGATGCAAACTGGAATAGCACTTACTGTTAATGAAAATGAATAATTTTACATTTAGCCCAGGGTCTAAACCTAACGACCAAAGCATCAGAGCCAAGTGAATGTCAGTCATACCGGGTTAACCCTAACCCTAACCCTAAACACACAGTATAACAGCTCCTAAGCTCTCATTTTCACTGAGGCTAATATCACCCTGAAGTCAGCTGACAGCATTGTCATAGTAAAGTCACAGGCATATGGTTTGTGAAAAAATTTAACAATAACAATAATCACAATTCCAGAAAAAAAATGGAAATCTAGTAATACTCACTTAACTTGACATTATAACAGCGCCCCCCCCCCCCCCCCCACACACACACAGAGTGTTATGAAAGGGTAGGATTTGGAAAAAGCCCATCAACACTAAAATAGTAACAAGATTTGCCTGACAGAGTCCAATGCCCATGTCCCCAGTATTCCAGATTTTGATCGGCAGTGCCACAGAGAATAATTTGCTACAAAAGAACCCAAAATAAAATTAAAAAAATAAGAAGAATTATTACTAGCATTATTCACCATCATCCACAATGATACATCATTTAAAAAGCAAGACTGTCCATCGTTATCAAACACACAGAAAAAAAGGAAAAAGTCTTTTTCTCTGTGTTTGCTGTACTCCAACATGTTTCATTTAACTGCAGTGTGTACACAAACTAAGCTACACAAACACATGAAACCACAGTAAAAGTGAAATAAACATTAAATATACTACAGCGGGTCGTAAAGGTCCCTGGCTATTGCGGTCTGTATAGTCTTCAGTTCTGTGTTCAATGCATTTGCAGTGTTTCCCAGCATGATGAGGTAGATTAGTGCCAATGCTTAGCATGGACAGACGGGCTGTGAAAGGCCAGTTTATAAAACCTAACATGCCATGACTTTTTTAAGCACAATCATGTTTTCATGTGTTTTATGAAGGTAATATGGTATGACTGACTATACGCATGCCTGTGTTTTTTGTAACTGTCAAAAGGCCTTGTAGAACTTTTTTGTTCCAATATATTCATACTCACTAAATACATTTTGCTATAACATTTTGACCCAATAAAAAGATTGGTCATAAAAAAATATTTCAATCATACTTCTCCCTTTTTGGTCTGTAGTAATGACTAAATGCAAAGTTATTATGTCCCAAGCACAATGATACTCTATGAGGAACAATTTAAGACTGCTACAGAGTTCACATGCAAACGCACTGGGTTTACTCATCACCCCCCAGACCGTGTTTCACCATAACTTAAACCATTAGTGGAAGCTCTGAGAACAGAATGGTTGAAACGGTTAAAAAAAAAAAAAAAGAACCTAGGAGTGAACACGAGAGGAAAAATATTACATCCATATTACAAGAACAAAGCTTTGGATGTAAATCCAAAGTACCACATACACCACACCTTGTTTACATTTATTTGGACATTCAATATTTCTTTGGAATTGTGCAATATGTACTATCAACCTCTGCTTTTCAAAGGCCAATACCTGATTCCAGACTAAATGGTGCTATGCATTCAGTGGTCAGTCTTGCCAGGCTATGATGATTATATCAAGTGCACAAAATAAAATAAAGTAAACACACTTTACCTGGCCATTCATCATCATAAAGCTGTCACTAACCAAAAGTCTAACTGGTCAAAGGGGTTTGGTGATTTCCTATACCCGAAGGCAGGAATAAAACATTCTGTGTCATTAGGAGAATGTATGCTGAGCCCACAGCAGAGCTCTGTTGTGATTTCAGCCGAAAACCCAAGAACATTTTGGCTTTAACTGCATTTTTCTCAGAATATCTGTGTCAACTGGATAATTGTATTAATATAAGAATTTAATTTACCTGAAAATATTCAGGAATGTGACAGTTTACCAGTTGGTCCAGCAAAAGGAAAAGAAACAACAAAACAAAAAAGAACAGTAGTTTTGTCTTAACTTTTAAATGCTAGAAGCAGAAAACTGTGTTTTGACCTGTGGACAGTTATTTTCTGTGTCTGTATTTTACACAATCACATTTTTAAACATTCACCTAATAAAACATCAAATCATTAAGAGGTAGTCAAGTTTATAACTTTACACAAACAGTACGTCCTGAAAACTAAACCGTAAAAAACAACTGTTGAGGCATGTCTGAAATAAAAACCCTGGTGGCAAAAAAAGCCAAAATGTCTAATTACAAACATTCACGAACATTCATCATCAATATTTATGAGGAGTGTTCTTCAAAAAAAGTATATGCTTCTGAGAAGAAAACTGCAAAGTTCAACAATGTGACACAGATCACATTTCACTAATTCGAATGTTAAAAATTCTCTGAAAAGATGAATTTTATGACTTTGGCAATGATCTGACTACAGAGGTAATTCTGAACTGTTTTATCCTTGAGAAACAAAATGCATTTCACCCACCCTAAAAGCTTGTTAACTGAAAATCTAAAACAAAAACTGATAAAATTGAATTTTTTTTGAACAAAACAATATACTTGATGTAGGATTAAAAAGGAGTCTCTCCAGAAGGGAGGGGCCAAGCATTTCAGACGAGTGACAGAGAAGATGTCGACCTCTAAATCTGAGAGGACAACAAAAGCTGAGAGAAAACCTAATATCTCGCCTGACATGAAGTGAATCCAGTGCTACAATTCTTTGGCTCGCCCTATGCTGATGAGGTATGCATTCGTAAGTGACTGATGAGGTTTCGCTGTTGTGTAAACTTCCCTCCACAGATCTGACACTCGTATGGTTTTTCTCCTGAGTGCACACGCATGTGCTCCGTTAAACGGTACTGCCTTGTGAAGCGCATGCCGCACTCCTCGCATGCAAATGGCTTGAGGCCGAGGTGACTACGCATGTGGCGTGTCATGGTGCCACGCTGTGTGAACATTTTTCCACAAATATCACAGGAGAAGGAGCGACAAAGCCAGTGAGTCTTCTCATGCTGCTGCAGGGTGGCTGGGTCTTTATAGGACCTTGAACAGCTGGTGCATTGGAATGGACGCAGATCAGAGACTTCAACAGCTGGTTTGGATGCTGTGGAGGGAAGATCCTTGACTTCATCTTCCTCATCACCCTCTTCCTCTTCTTCCTCTTTCATATGAATATCCTCATCCACATGACTCTGCACATGGGAGTTGAGTTTTTCTGCTGTGGGAAAACCTTTCCCACACGGTATGCAAACATAAAGGTTGTCGTTCAGTGAGGGTTTCGGAAAAGTCCCACGGCGATAAACATAATTAACTTTGGCTTTGCACAGCTTTCGGTCTTCTGAACCTTTACCCCCATAATCTTTCACTTCTCTACATGGATCTGAGGAGGAAAAGAAGCCCTGAGTAGAGTGACTAGCTACCCTGCATCCATTAACCATATAAACATCTCTAGAAGATTCTTTTTCACAAACGTTCTTCTCTTTCACATTTCCATCTGCGAGGAGCTCCTCCTCCTCCTCCTTCTGTGGCTTACTCTTGACCTCTGACCTTAAAGGGGCGGAGCCAATTTTGCAATTTCCCACAACTGCACCGGAGGACTGAGGGGGCTCCTGGGCCATGACATCATCGATGCTTTTCTTTGACAGATCCAACCCCAAATCATCCTGCTTGTTGCTCACATTACACTGGCTATTTTCAAGATTTTTCTTCTTATGAGAGACTAACATCTCATAGTCTAACAGAGGTTCTTTGTCCTCCAGTCTGAGTGAGTTTGGTGATGCGGGAGGAAAAGGGGTTAGAGGGGATAAAAGCTTCGGTTTACGGGAAAAATTCCCACCAGTTGACCGACTTTGGATCATCCCATTTTGACTGAGCCTGCTTTCACATAAAGCAGCCAGATCAGAGAGTTGGAGGTAGTTTGCAGCAGATAAAAGGGCTTTTAATTTCTGCTCTCCTTCCTTCTGCTCAAAATCTTCCAACCTGCCTGTATAAATAAAGTCCAGCGTGTGTTGGAATACAGCCGGCTCCACCATCTCTGTATCCAGACTGATGAGGTTGTCGTGAAGGACAAGCGACTTGAAGTAGTTGCTGCTGGCAGCGAGGACACTTTTATGCGCTCTGAAGAGCGAGTTTTCCACCAAAATGATGACGTCACACAGGAGGCCCTTGGAGCGCTGCTGGTTGAGCTGAAGCAGAAGCTGCTGGGCGTAATTTGGAAGCTCCATCTTCAGCCCTTTCCATTCAAACAGTTTCCACTGATCACTGTGGATGAGAGAAAAAACATTACGTTGTATTCACATGAATATACAGGAGACTGCCTCTGAAACAAATGTTAGAAGTCGTGGCAAGCAAAAATTAGCCAAAAAAAGATTAAACAAAGGCCCCTATGGCCGTGTAAACAATAGGACTAAGCAGTGTGTGAAAAGCTCCTTGTGTTGACAGTATACACAGTAAATAACATCGAATGCCATACTGTTGATCTCCACCCAGTTCATCTAAGACTTCTGCTGAGGACAAAGCTACTATTGAGATAGTTATTTAAATTGCTTACATAGTGAAATAAATGAACTCTGAATTGTGTGATCTCTAACGGAAACATTAACCACTGTCAGAGATCAACTTGCATCAATACAGTAACTCTAAATAAGCACCAGCTGGTTTTCATGTAAGGCGGAGTAAACATTACTTCTGTTTCCTGTATTGATTAATGCTCATTACCATTAGTACTTACTAACTACAGGCCAGGGAAATGTGAGGGCAGTTACAGCCATTTCATGTATTACCTACTTGATTTATATCACTCAGCACTGAACTGCAATAATGTTCATTGATTTAAACATTCATAATTTCTTGATGTGAAAAATCACCTCACTTGTCCTCAGCTTTGTCCTTACACTGAGGCTCACGAGCGGGGCTACCCATATCAGAACGTAAACATTCCAAAAAGAGACTACTGTGTGTGGAGTGTATTATCTCATAAATAAAAACAAGCAGTAAAGCCCTGCAGGTTAAAAGTACTTCCGCCACATCATAACATGTACCAATAAGAACGAAAACACTATGCTTTCAGAAAGAGAGCGAGACAGCTGCGACAACCGAAGGACAAACCTGAATGTTACGATATAATCACCTCCAAGCAACCGCAACTAATATTAAACTTGCCGTTCGTATCCCGAAAGACGGTACCCTTCGTAGCGAACTGTTTCACACTGTAGTGTCCTGATGTAAAAATGCTGATACCTTAAACGTGTGCGCAGCACTGCGAGTTAGTCGAACAGAAAAAAATTAATTCACCTTGTCAAGCTGGTAGTGCTAGACATGGAAGCAAGCTATACCTGTGAAACAACGTTTAGTTAATGTGACAACATGCATTCAGCTAATCATTGCACGGTCAGATCTACCAAAACGGACATATGGAACAACATTTAGAGATGTGACAAAAGATGAGCACATATTTAATGCAGATACCTTTAGACCGGGGCAGGAGATTCCTCCGCTTACCATCCTTACACATTGATTCTACTGCCATCAAAACGCCATCTTGGCAGCTTCTGACGTAAAGCCGTACGACCTCTGACCTAATTTGGTAAGCGTGAAGGGAGAGCGTAAACAACCCAGCAGCAGTTACCTGATACCTGCACTTATCGGTATGCCTCGCGAGAGAAGAGTGAACCATTTTCAGTCAGAGCGTCCTATTCATTTGATTTGTTATGTTTTCACTGTCCACACAAGACACTGATTAATTCCTAAGTTGAAAAAAAAAAGAGTACCGTATTCCTTTGGTTCAGACCATACATATGGCACCATTTAATTCAGTATCTAAAACAGGCATAGTTACGGTCTTTCTACATTCAGTAATTACAGTAAAATGTCATTTTAATTTCTCAAAATAAATGCTTTTACCTATTCACACAAATGTTGTAATACGCAACATCTGAATAAATTTTAATAAAAATAAATGAAATATAAAGATATTATTTGGGATTTTTTGACAGGAATGATGACCTCAGTGGTCAAGTCTTCTCCACTGGTGATGTTTCATGAGGAATAGTGGATAAAGTGATGTACACACTAGGTGTTGAGGGAAAGATGTCATTAGCTGTAATGTTAGTGCATTGGTTTGGCTTCAAAGATGAACACCCCTAAGTAAGCTGATTGTAAATATTAGTTTTTGTTTTCTTGCAAAGAGTCTCATTAAGTCCAAGGAGAGCATACAAAGAGGTACAGATTTGTTGGGTTGCAGTAAAATGTCTGAATGTCTTATGTTAGAATGCAGGAGCTCTGCACGTGAATTTGACTGGGAATGTGTGGTAATAGATTAGCTTGTGTATCTTTAAGGTACATCACAGAATTTTTTAAAAAAATGGTTTATACAAAGTGTTATTTATTAATATTTTATTAGTTTTCAAAAATACACATTTCATGTAATGAAACCCGAACTCAAGGTTTCATTACAACATAAAATGAACATAAAATGAAATGCAGAGGATAGCTGAAATAGTAACTTGAACAAAGCTTGAACTCTGTTTTTTTTTATTAACTAAAGTTCCTCTGCTTATTTGGACTAATTTTAATGCCATTACTTTCCTCCTATTTCAAATTCACATTCACATTCAAATTTACAGCAAATCAATCAAATTTGGACAGCACCTGGGGCAGGGTCCGTGTCAGCGGGGGTCAGGGGCCCATGGGCCCATGGGTAAGTTCTACCGCTGTAGGGAAGAAGCTGCTTTTGTGGCTTGTGTGTAACAGTAGTGCTTTACCTTCTCTCTCTCTCTCTCTCTGCATTGTGTTGTATTAATAGCAAATCAGGTAAGGCCACAACTGGACTGGGTCTACTGGGCTTTTATTGCTCACTCTGATGGAGTGTCACAGCTTCTGCCAACCCAACCAGGCAAACCACATTTTAAAAACTACGGAAAAGAAAATATTCGCCACGCACATGATAAAAAGGCTGACTACTTTGAATTGGTTAAAGCATTAGAACCGTAGACTGCATCCTCAGATGCTAGCTAATTAACCTCTCACTACACCCGTTACAACTCAAGCATATAAAGTGGGAAACTGCCAGTCTACATTCAATATTAAATGAAATACTGCAACATGACAAACTCTTACATAATATTCATAACTCAATAAATACAGGATGCAAGAAGATAATATTAGAAATACATGTATTAAATACAAATATTAAACAAGAAGACAGAAGAGACAGACATTTTTAAAAGTTGGGTATAACATACCTCTGCTGTGGGATAGTGTTTAAAGAGGTAGAGGAGGGGGTAACGCCAAAAGTTAAAGGACCCTAGCGCGGGAACAGAACCAATGCCCCACCCACGCCACACCCACCACTGTACCCTAGATCCATAGAAGTGTGGGAAAACACAAATGCACACACAGGGAAATTCACTCTTAACGCCGTCACATGTGGCTCTTGTCTTCACGGATCTCAGTCTCTTGCTGGAGGGTAGTGGTTTGAACAGTCCCTTGGCAGTAGTAGCAGTGTACCAGACAGTGATGGAGCAGGTGACGATGGACTCAGTGATGGCAGTGTAGAAGCTCACCATCATTGTCCTCGGCAGGTTGAACATCTTCAGCTGCTGTAGGAGGTACATCCTCTGTTAGGCTTTTTTGATGAGGAAGCTGATGTTCAGCTCTCATTTGAGGTGCTGGGAGATGATGGTGCCCAGGAAGTGGAGGGACTCCACAGTGTTGACTGGGGAGTCATGCAAAGTGATGGGGAAGGGTGGAGCTAAGCCACTCCTAAAGTCCACTACCATCTCCACTGTCTTCAGAGCGTTGAGCTCCAGTTTGCTCTGGCTGTACCAGGTCACCAGATGGTCAATTTTCCACTTGTAGGTGGACTCATCCCCACCAGAGATGACTCCAATGAGGGTGGTGTTGTCTGCAAACTTCAGGAGCTTGATAGAATCGTGACTGGAGTTGCAGCTGTTAGTATACAGGGAGAAGAGAAGGGAAACAGAACGCAGCCTAGAGGAGAATCTGTACTTGGGGTCAGGGGTTCAGAGACCTGCTTCCCAAGCTTAACGTGCTGCCACCTCATAGACAGGAAGTCAACGATCCACCTGCAGGTGGAATTTGGCATGCCCAGCTGGGAGAGCTTGTCCTGAAGCAGAGCTGGAATGACTGGTGAATGCATAGGTTGGAGCATAAAGTGAGGAGCCTGTTGACAGTATCATCTACAGGCCTGTTGGCTCTGGGCAAACTGCAGTAGGCCCAGGAGAGGGTCAGTTATTGACTTGAGAGAGGACAGTACAAGGTGCACAAATGACTGCATTACTACAGAGGTCAAGGTGACAGGTCTGTAGTCATTCAGTCCTGTGCGTCTAGGCTTCTTGAGTATGGAAATGATAGTGGACATTTTGAAGCAGGCTGGCAACATGGCACATCTCCAGGGAGGTGTTGAAAATGTCTGTGAGCACCGGAGACAGTTGGTCAGCATCTAAAAAAAAGTACATTATGTTGGGGAAAATTATGCTGGAAAGTTGTATTTAAATATGGCAAATAGAACTCTTGTATGAAATGAGACATTGAAAGAGTTGAAACTGAATACATTTACAAAAAAATGACATGATCCACTGCATGACTGCACAGACACAAGACCCTCCAACTCCAGCTCTAGCATCTGTGACCAGTTCCAGTGCAGTTGTGGTCAGCCTCCCAGCACCATGTGCTACTGTCTCAGTAAGTAATTTTATATTCAGCTGTAAACTCTACAGTATCAGCAGTTTAATCTCATATGTCTTTTTGTCAATGGAAAGCATGTTAAGTTTCAAGTTCAAGTTTAAGTTTATTTAGAGCCCAATATCACTGTTTACAGTCTCAAAGGGCTTTACATGCCCACAGGATTACAACAAAACAGAGCAGGGTGGCACCCCCTGACTTGATCCTCATAGCGGGCAAGAAAAAACTCCTCAAAAAACCCAGACGTTAGGGAAAAATAGGAGAAATCTTGAGAAGGACCACAAAGAGAGGAGACCCCTTCTAGGCCAGCCAGGCGTGCAGTAGGTGCCAGCCCAGAGGGCAATTTACAAAACAACAGAGTGATAATAAATGACAACACAACTGGTAGGTAGTATGAGGAATGACACAACAGCATGGGGCTCAGTTGGGGTGGACGGCACAGCTGTAGCAGCGCAGGAGGACACGAAGCCGCAGCAGCCATCGGGATGACGGTGAAGAGGGATGGCATGGAGGGTGGGGGGGGGGGGGGACACCTAAGAGAAAGTAGCCACATTCACACTAGACACTCGTGCTCAAACAGATGAGCCACAGCCATGCAGGAGATGAGGGAGGGAAGGAGAGCAATTGGAGTAGCGGCACTTAACAGATGAAATAAGAAAAATAATTTTATAGATAATTTTGTATTGAAAGTTGCAAGAGTAGTAGCTGAGGAGGGCGCAGGAGGAGCAGGGCCACGTAGGGGAGCAGGGCCAGGGACAGCAGGGCACAAAGTCATTCAGCCGGTCAGGGGAAGGTGCCACATCCAGGAAGCAGGCGCAGACATCGACCACTCACACAAAGAGAAGAGAGCAGGTTAATGACAGAAACTGATCAGGTTAAGATAAGAGCAGAGGAGAGGAGAAGGAGGGGAGAGAGAAGATGAGAGGTATCTAAGCCGGCAGCTACTAAGCTAAACTATGCCAGGAGAGACTACAGCAGAGACTGAGCTATACCGGAAGATTAGTTTGAGACTATGCTATCATACGACACGGAGAATAAATGAGTCTTAAGTTTGGTTTTAAAGGTAGCAAGACAGTTTGCCTCTTTAATATCTATAGGTAGGCTGTTCCAGAGAAAGGGTGCGCGGTAGGCAAAGGCGCGATGGCCAGCAGACTTCTTTTTAACTTTTGGAACAACTAATAATTTAGCAGCCTGAGAGCGCAGGGTGCGGGGGGGGGGGGGGCGTAGAGTGTAATTAAATCAGAAAGATAGGCCGGTGCAAGCCCATGGAGAATTTTAAATGTTAATAGGAGGACTTTAAAATCAGCCCTCATGTGAACTGGGAGCCAGTGAAGGGAAGCCAGGACGGGAGTGATGTGATCGAACTTCCTAGTTCGGGTCAGGATTCTGGCAGCAGCATTCTGGACAAGCTGAAGACTTCTGGTGCTAGAGGCGGGCAAGCCAGAGTACAGAACGTTACAGTAGTCGAGGCGAGACGTGACAAATGCATGGACAATGGTTTCTGCATCAGCTAAACATAGTAGGGGCCTAATTTTGGCGATATTGCGGAGATGATAAAAGGCCGTTTTGGTAGTGTTCTTGATATGAGTGACAAGCGAGAGACTAGAGTCAAAAATCACACCAAGGTTTTTAGCTGTAGAATTTTGCGAGAGAATGCAGTTGTCAAATTTTAATTTAAGATTATTAAAAAGATGCTTATGCACAGGGGGTCCAATGACTAGCATTTCTGTCTTACCTGCGTTAAGCATCAGGAAGTTTGAGGACATCCAATTTTTAATGGCACAGAGACACGCCTCAAGGTTAGCCAATTCAGAGCGGTCACTGTGCTTGATTGGTAAGTAGATCTGAGTATCATCAGCATAACAGTGGAAGTTAATGTGATAGCTACGAATAATGTCTCCAAGAGGGAGCATGTAGATAGAGAAAAGGAGAGGGCCAAGGACCGCCCCCTGAGGGACACCACAGTTAAGCTCTCGATACTCAGATGTCACATTATTGTAGTGGACACACTGCTTTCTCTCTGAGAGATAAGATTTTAACCAAGAGAGTGCCAGGCCACGGATGCCAATTTGATTTTCCAGGCGCTTTAACAATATGGTGTGACAATATGTTACTACTTTGTTGTTTGTTTTTCTGTGGAGACTGCTCCCACAAGGATGGTGACTTATGTATGCTCATACTTACATAAGAATAACATCCATGAACTGTATCAGTCAGGATTTAGGCCTCATCACAGCACAGAGACAGCACTGGTTAAAGTTGCAAATGACCTCTTACTGGCCTCTGATCAGGGTTGTGTCTCCTTGCTTGTGCTGCTTGACCTCAGTGCAGCCTTTGACACCATTGATCATACCATTCTCCTTGATAGACTAGAAAATGTTGTAGGAGTTAAGGGAATGGCCCTCTTATGGCTTAGGTCCTACCTGACTGATCGTTATCAGTTTGTTGATGTAAATGGTGAGTCCTCTGCACATACTGAGGTAAAGTTTGGAGTCCCACAAGGTTCTGTTTTAGGCCCACTGCTTTTCTCTTTATATATGCTACCTCTAGGTAATGTTATTCGTAAACACGGTATTAGCTTCCACTGCTATGCTGATGACACACAGCTGTATGTCTCAGCGAAGCCAGACGAGAGACACCAACTTAACAAAATTGAGGAATGTCTAAAGGATATTAGGCACTGGATGCTTACGAACTTTCTTTCACTCAACTCTGAAAAAACAGAAGTACTTGTACTAGGATCACATGCAGCTAGGAGTAAGCTTTCCGATCACATAGTTACTCTGAATGGCCTTTCTCTTTCATCAGGTGCGGCAGTAAAAGATCTTGGTGTAATTATTGACCCCAGTCTTTCATTTGAATCTCATGTAGATAATATTACCAGGATAGCCTTCTTTCATCTTAGAAATATTAACAAGATAAGAAATGCATTGTCATTTCAAGATGCTGAAAAATTGGTTCATGCTTTCATTACCTCTAGGTTAGACTACTGTAATGCCTTACTGTCTGGATGTTCTAATAGATGTATAAATAAGCTACAGTTAGTTCAGAATGCAGCAGCCAGAGTTCTTACTAGAACCAAAAAATATGATCACATCACCCCTATCTTATCCACACTGCACTGGCTCCCAGTCAAATCTCGTATTGATTATAAAATCTTACTATTAACCTATAGAGCATTAAATGGTCTTGCGCCACAGTACCTGCGCGAACTCCTGGTCTCTTATGATCCACCACGCCAATTTAGATCAAAAGGTGCAGGCTATTTGTTGGTACCTCGAGTTATGATGGCTACAGCAGGGGGCAGAGCCTTCTCTTACAGAGCCCCACAGTTATGGAATAGCCTCCCAATTAATGTTCGAGACTCAGACACAGTCTCTATGTTTAAGTCAAGGCTGAAAACTTTTCTGTTTAGCCAAGCCTTTTGCTAATAGCTCTTCACTAGGCAAAGGAGCAGATCTGGAGGGTTCTTGGGCATAGATTGTTTGGTGAACTGGGATGTTTGGATGCTGTCGCCCCCCCACTCTAACATGTTCACTCAGGTTTGTTGACTGTGGAGTGGGTGGCCGCCTTGTGTCCCAGAGTGCCATCATGTCCATATTACCTTCTAGCTCTCCCTTTTAACTATGCTGTACTAGTTAGTCTTGCTGGAGTCCCTGCCTGCACTCGGCACACGATGTATATTTACCTTTACCATTATGTGGAAATGAACATCTGACAATGTGTGTCTCTCTCCCTCTCCCCCTCTCTCTCTCTCTCTCTCTCTCTCTCTCTGTCGAGCCACACATGCTACTCCTGAGACACCAGTGATCCTGACTCCTCCCGCCCTGTGGACTGATCCATCCTGGTGTTATCATCTTCCATCCCCCGTCAGCCTCCTGTCTACATCGCCATCCCCTTTGTTCATGCCCCAATTTACTTTCAATTGTAACTGCCCACGTGGTCGGCACCTATTGCACGCCTGTCTGGCCAAGGAGGGGTCTCCTCTCTCTGTGGTCCTCCTCAAGATTTCTCCCATTTTCCCATTTCCCTCTTGGGTTTTTGGGGAGTTTTTTCTTGCCCGCCATGAGGATTAAGTCAGGGGGTGCCGTCATATTTTGATTTGACTGTTGTGGCCTGTAAGGCCCTTTGAGACTGTAAACAGTGATATTGGGCTCTAAATAAACTTGAACTTGAACTTGAACTTGAACTTGACTTTGCAAGCAATGTCACCAGTACAACTTCACCATTTGCGGTCAGAAACTTTGCCATTAGAGGACCATAAATGGATTGATTGCAGCCGCCCTCTTCAAAGTAGGGGCCAGTGGTAAGCCAGAGCTGCGCGACAACCTGCATCTCTGGTATTACCCACCTCAACCAGGCCTTCTGGACCATCAGGCTCCAATCCTAGACAGTTTTTTCCCCCATTTTCTCCTGCTCTGGATGCCTACAAGCTGTGGAAGGTGAAGGTGGTCTGTCCCAGTCCTTCCTGTGGACAGCATCAACTGACAAGGGCAGGTCTGCACAAGAGGGCACAGCAGGTTCTGAAAACAGACCGGTTCTACAATGTGGTGACAGAAACCCTCACCTGCACCAAGTGTAGAGCCACCCATGTGTCCTGGAGTCAGACTGTCCTCCAACAGCTGAATCTGGCCCATCGGTCTGAGTTCAGGGTCATCCTCACACAAAAGTGAGTGAGCTCTTTTTGAACATGCACTTGCGTGCTCATCCTCATATGTACTTTTTGTAAAATATTTTGCAATACTCATTGTCCTGCTGTGACCAAGGCATGCCTGTGACATCCAGGTTATTCAACTGCTGCGTGAGCGAGGCCTGGGTAACAGCCCCACACGGCTCATTAAACAGCTTAAGGAGAAGCACAGTGAGGAGTGGCTGCAGCGACTGGCCCACTACACCACAGAATGTACAGACCTCCTGAACCACCCAAGTCTGCTCCCCATCACCTTCCAGGAACCCCCAGAACCTCCAGTGGTACCAAGCTGGAAGTGGCTCTTCACTGTTTACAGCCAGTACATCCTGACAACACTGGATGACATCAAGGCCAGGATAACCTCAACCTCTGGAGCAATGAGATTCCACCGAAAAGGTTTGAAGAATTCTTGTTTCAGTTATTCTGCTGTTCTGAAACATTTGGGTAATGCATGCTCACAGAGGGCCTTTAAATAATGTGTGAGCAAAAAGGCAGCTACTTGTACACAGTGGTCTGCCTGCACTGTCAGATGAAGAAGTCAACAAATGTCTGACAAAGGGTTGTCTGCTTGTCTGGATGAAGATGAAGAGATGGTAAGTGCTACTCTATATTTTATCTGATAATTTTTTAGTCCAGTTCATGCAGGGTTGGACATATTTAAAATGTGACTCTATACATATACGAGAGTGACAAATATTTATTACATCAACAGAAGACAAAAATTACATGCCAAATGACAGCTTTGCAGTAGTAATGCTTTGTTAGCAATTCTCATCATCATTTTTATAGGCTGTTGATGATCAAAGCATCCCAGGATTCCAGCATGTGGAAAAGCTGGCTGAATATCTGGTGGAGCTCTGGAGTCAGACAGCCCTGAGTCTGACCAACCAGCAGGCCAACACAATAATTGCACTTTGGCACAACTTGGACAAGGGAGGCAAGGAGCAGGTGGTATACGCTGCTCGACACCAGAAGAAACTCTTAAATGGCTGCTTCAGAACACCAAAGAAGCCCACCCATACTCCTAGTGTGGAGAGCACCATCAGATGTGTGCTGGGAGCAAGTAGCCCACTTGCTCAGTGGCCTGACTGTTGTTGGCTGGTGGAGACCATCCTTTATCAGGTTCTGCATCCTCCCCAGCCCAAAAAATAAGGCAAGGGAGCCCTGTCAAGATGGTCTCTGATCCTTAACGACTACCATAAGATCAGGCAGCGTGTGCTGGGAACCAGCATGGTGATGTAAGGAACAATGCTACAGCTGGTTGAGGTGAACCAGAACACCCTTGTTCAGTGGCACAACAACCATCAGAAAAGGGAGGAGCTCTCTGTGCTGGTCCAAGGCATTGAATTGGCTTCACCCCTCGCTGAAGCGGAGGAGCCTCTCCTGGAGACCAGAACCAGAGCCTTTCTGTAGAGCCTGTGCAACCAAGGGAAAAGCATCTGTACAGGCTACCAGAGAGTACAGCGGGTCAGGGGAAGCAGAGGCAGGTTTTTGTTGGGCCACACCCTATCAGACCCAGGGCAGCAGTGAAGATGCCGCTGTTTACCACACCTATGATGCCTGGACCCTCCTTACATATGGCACCGCACATCCTCCTGTCAGCAGCCCCAAGTTTTCAGGCAATGCCCATGCTACAGGCAGTGCCCATGCTACAGGCAGTGCCAATGCTACAGCCAATAACAGTTGTCCAGAGCACCATCCTGCAGTTTCATGTGCCACTGATTCTGGAGCCATCTCAAAGAGACTATACAGGTGAACTGTGTGGGCAAACACCTGCAAGAAGTGTGGCCAGTTCCGCACAATTGAGATGGGCCACAGCCAATACAGGAGCAGAGTTTTCTGCCATAGAACTGAGACCGTCTTTAAAGATGAGCGGTTGGAACAAATGAGAAAAAAGTGTCCTGGTCGTTTTGTGTAAAAGTTTAAAAGAGTTTTGTATGTTGTACATACCTGTGTGTTAAATTTTGTAAATAGTTGAATGGTATCTGTTGCAAATTTTGCATTTCTCATACTTCCTGTTCTTACAGTTGCTTTTTGAGAAAAGAAAATATTTTTGAAATATAGATATTTTCTTTGCTTATATTTTTATATGCACTTAAAAAAATAGGCACAGAATAGTTGACACATTTGACTGATTTATACATTTTTGCATAAATAGGAAACATGCAAGATAAGATCTTTTAATCAGGGTTAGAATGATAATTATAATAATATTAATTTATGCATTTTATTTATGTAGTGCTTTTCAGGGTGCCCAAGGACAACAGAAATTCTTCTAACATTATAACGAGCATCATTTCATAAACCAGAGTTAAGGAAACTGATAAAATTACAGGCTTCCAGTTTTCTGGAATGTGGTGACTGAATTGAGTGGGAGAACCTGATATGTTGTGGGAGGGACTTAGCTAAACAAAAAGGTAATGAAAACAATTGACAGTATCACTTTACAGTAAGACTAGCCTTATAAAGGGTTTGTGAACGGTTTGTAATTAGTTCATTAATTAGGTTGTCAACATTTTATAAACCATTAATAAAACATTAGATAAAAAGCGCAACAGTTACCTGTTGCTCGACAAATAGTGGTCCCACATTTATGTGTACTGTTAAGCCTCCGATCTCATTGGTTACTTAGCTTACTTTGTCCTCTCCATCAGCCAGCATTTATACCTGTCAGCCCCATCAGATATTTGTTAATAACTTACTGGTCTGTAACCACCATTAGCATATCTTAATAGTCAAAAAGTGTCATTGGGCATATCAAATTATTGCATATCAAATGTTCATATCAAATTACCAGATTCATACGCTATGGCTGTGTTTACTTTGACATTTTCAGCATGCTATCAGCAGCCGTCCTCAGTACTATCACAGGTTTTGATATGACGTGCTATCATATTAAAGTGGTATATTGTGATGCGTGTTGGGGGGGTAAATGGGTGGAGCTTCCCAGCATGCCTTGGGGCGATGGACTGTTGTTTAACCCCAGTTTGCTATAGTTCAGTTTATGTTGTGTATCTGTATTGTTTAGCATTTAGTCTTTGTGTTGTGTTGTTAATTCTTGTGATTGTTTTATGTTATCTGTGTACCGTAAATGTAATTGTCTGCGTGAATGATGTATTCCCCTCCCACCGTGTCAACATGTTGAGTATGTCACTTCCTGGTTTGTGCTGTTGCAAAATAAAAGGCAGTGTCATCACTAGAGAAAACTGAAGAACTCAGTAATAAATGGTGATGTATTTTACAATTTACAATAAGGCTCCCATTTGGCAGTTATAAATGTTAGTAACTCATTAGTAAATGGTGATGTGTTTTACACTTTACAATAAAGCTCCCTTTTGACAGTTATAAATGTTACTAACTAATAAATAAATGGTCATGAAAATGAGATGAAGCTGACAGTTTAACATGCTAACTGATTGAGGCACAACATAAGGTAAGCTAAGCAACTAGCAAGATCTGAGATTTAGCAGAATAGAAAGATGAATAGTTCAGCAGTAAGCCCGCATCAATGTATGGAAACTGTGTTATAACTTGTATATAATGGTTTATTAATGATTTATAAAGTGTTTACAACCTAATTGATAACCTAATTGTAAGCCATTTATGAATCCTTTATAAGGGTAGTCTTATTGTAAAGTGATACCCAACTGACTCCTAAAAATTGTGTGTTTCTTACAAACAACAAAGAAAACTGACACATAACAAATAAGAATAAGAATAAGAATAAGCAGGGGTGGTGGGATTTGAATCCGTCACATACATGTACAGGTAGAAGAAAACAATGCAATACACAATGAAACATTTTACTATGTTTAAAAGCTCAAAAATCTCCTTCCTTACACACAATAAATAAGGAATATCTTCAAAATTTCATTTTCTTTCTCTTCTTCATTTTTCTCTTTTCTTTCCTTTTCTCTTCCCTTTTTTCTTCTCCCTCTCTCCCCCTTCTTCCCCCTCTTTGACGGACGATTGTTCCCCAGCCTACCTACTCTGAGCTCTTGCATTCATTTAGGTGCTCAGACTTTTAAAAACACAATGGAGAGCCCACAATAATACCAGTGCGTCTTTCAGTCCTTCACATGTTATGCAAAGGGATGAAAGAAGCACTGGAAAAATACAAGACAGACAGTAATTAATTTTTGAATGATTCTGATTCTTTTCTTCCCTGTCAAACGGATTTGGTTTTCCCGGCTTTAGCGTTTATGTCAGGCAAGACCAAAGCAGGGGACGCAAGTGCGGGCAAAACAGGATTTTAATCAGAAAGATAAACAAAAAGAGCTTTACAAAGCCAAAAAGGAGAGTTCAGGATCAAAGTCAGCACGAATATAAAACATGCAACAAACAGACGGAACGGCTCAGAGAACACAGGGAAGTGTAGACTTCGCACTGACTGATCCGACGGAGGGGTTTAAATAGGGAGAGGTGTGATGGGAAAACTAAGTGAAGGCAGGTGTGCGGGATGAGAGATCAGGCCGGTGATTAGTAGACCGCCGACGCTGATCACGGAATGGCTGAGACTGGCGAGGGAGGAGGCGAGGTCATTACAGTTTACCTCAGGAGGCAAGTGATTTTACTCTGACTGCCAAATGCATGAAGCACGTAGCTAAAGAAAAAATACGTTTTTAACGTCTGGCTAGTCTCATGTAATATGTTAGCTGCCTGGTTTTGTAATGTTAAAGCATGTACCTTCCTTGCTGTTATCCTCACATTATTTATTTTGTGAGCTTTATTCAGAAATTATAGCTCATTTTGCATGAATAACAGAGGACATTATTTAATTTAGCTTCTAAAGTTAGCCATGATAATCGTTTATGCATCTCACACACATTAGCATGGAAAGAACAATGGAGAGCTAATCTGGCTGCTCTGTTTTGTGTAATTTGCAGGGTTTTTTTAGATGTTTCTCAGCAGTACTTGACCAAACAACTGGGCAGTACTCCAAATGTGACAAAACAAGTGACCGAATTACATTGATCATAACAGAAGATATGCAGAACATTTTCTTGAAATTGCAGTGCCTTTACCCATCATTGAGACAATGTGATCAAGTTGATCAGACCAAGACAGTAAATTATCTAATTTAACACCCAGTAATTTGGTTTCAGTGACCTGCTCAAAAGGTATCCGATCTATAGACAAATTGAATGCAGTAGAGTTTGTAAGAACATTCCCACTACCAAATACAATACATTTAGTTTTAGCAATGTTTAATACTAATTTGTTCAGTCTTACCCATTTAGTGATACTTTTCAACTCAACATTTAGATTATCCCTCAACTTCACTAAAGTTGGTGACGCACACAACAAAGTTGAGTCATCTGCATACATTATTACATCGTTTTTTTTTGTTTTGTTTTGTTTTTTACAACATGTGGTAAATCATTTATAAAAATTGAAAATAAAAGTGGACCCAAGCAGCTGTGGAACACTGCAAGGTACTTTTTACTGTCGGAAAAGCTGCCATTGAAAATTGTGCTGTGTTCTACCAGAGAGTTAACTCCTCATTCAAGCAAGGGCTAAAGGTGAAAAACCTAAACAATTGAGCTTAACCGTTAGAATACTGTGGTCAATGACATCAAAAGCAGCTGTAAAGTCCAAGACCACAGCTCCAGCTAGTCTCTTATCATCCATATGTGGCATCCATTGATCAGTCATGTGTACTAATGCAGTGCTTGCAGAGTGCCCTGGTCTAGAAGCATACTGTGCTTTGTCCATTTCTACTAAAGTAATTTAACATTTGATTAAAAATGATCTTCTTGAATATCTTGCTAAGCAGAGGGAGTATGCTAATAGGTCTGTAATTAGAACCAGTAAAACCTGCTTTTCCATCTTTGGGTAAGGGTATGATTTTAGTCTCTTTCCATAGCTCTGGACAGGTCCTGCTAAGTAGACATCTATTACAAATATGACATATTGGTTTGGACAGTTGTTTAGCTGCAATTTAAAAAAAGATTCCATCCAGGTTATCTATACCAGATGTGTCATCTGAGAGAGAGGGAACAACATCTTTTCAACTGTGTCTTGATTAACGTTATCAAATGCAAAACAACATGTTTTATTCTTTATAATACTGTTAAGCATATGTTGCATATTAGATTGCCGTTATCTAGTTGCATGCAAAATCTTAAGTTGCCAACTTTGTTGATAAAAAAGTTGTTAAAGTAATTAGCTACATCATGTGGCCTGGTAATGAACTGACAAACACATTCCAGATACCTTTGAGGATTGTGTGTTTTCCTACAAATAATTTCATTCAAAGTTTTCCATAATGTTTTTTGCTTTCATTTACATAGCTGCAAATTTTTTTTACTTAAAATATACTTTCTTTTTGATGTAATTTAACTTAGTAACCCTATTTCTCAGCTTACAAAAAAACTTCTATCTAAAAAACACAACCTTGTGAACAACCTTATGAACAGCAACCTTGGCTTTGTCCCTTATACGCATTAGCAATCTCAGCTCATCATCGATCCATGGTGCCCGACGGGCCCTTACAGACCTTTTTCTAAGTGGAGCATGCTCATCCACCATCCTCACTAATTTGTCCATGAAAAATTTCAAAGCAATATTTACATCATTTTCCTGACATACATCACACTCACTCACTATCTAAGCTGCTTATCCTGATTAGGGTCGCAGGGGGTGCTGGAACCTATCCCAGCGCTCATAGGGCGAAAGGCAGGGAAACACCCTGGACAGGTCGCCAGTCCATCGCAGGGCGGACACACAGACAAACACACTCACACACACATTCATACCTAGGGGCAATTTAGTGTCTCCAATTCACCTAACCTGCATGTCTTTGGACTGTGGGAGGAAACCGGAGCTCCCGGAGGAAACCCACGCAGACACAGGGAGAACATGCAAACTCCAAACTCCTCGGGTTCGATTCCGCGGCCGCTACCCACTGCTCCACTGTGCCGCCAACATAACATCTTTTAGATTTAATGTTTTAGATTAACTAGATAACAAAGATGTAGTTTTCTTATTAGGATATGTAACAGGATGGACTTATGGTAGTGTTAAGGTGTAATTGCAGGACCAGTGCAGTGGGGGGAGCCAGTGCACTCAAGCAGGATGTGCATACACCCCAGGAATAGAAGAAGATCATCTATATAAACGGTGCCAATTAAGGCCCTGCCCTTTGGCTCTCCTTGGTGTCTTTGTCAGGTGTGGGGGTAAGGTGGATGGTGTGCAGTTTGGGTTTGTTCTGTTTGTGCTGCTGTAGTTATTTCATTTGGATTGACAAGTTTTGTGTGACTATCTTTGTTGGTTGTTTTGTTTGGTTGTGTGGTAGCCTATTTCTTCCTTGTTAAGTCCCAGTCAGGGTGGCTAATCAAAATCCTTTGAATGCTTTTGTATTTCAGTTGCTGTGTACCCACTTTTGTTTGTTTTTGCTTGCTCTAAGTGTGGTCTTAAACCCTGGTAGTAGGTGCAATCCCATCAATTAAACTGTTTGTCCTCCTGCACTGATTTTCAATGTAGTCCAGCTTGGTAAACATTCCTTCCATTTCCTGCTTTGAGTTATTATTTTGTTTTCATTATTTTGTTTTCAAATGACTATCTTTGTTTCAGTCTCCTTGTATCCCCCTCTTGTTTCTTCAAATTTGTCTTGGGTGAATTCCAAGCTGGTCTTCAGCCCTTGTACGTCTCTAAAAACACCACCCAGTGGTGTTGTGAATCATCCTCACAAGGAGATACTTTAGCTTGTTTAGGAGGTATGATCTATCTTACAGGATAACTTATCCTCGGATTGCTAATTGTGTTTAGCATGAAGCTAAGTTTTTTTTTTTAGCCTCTGAGTAGTATCATCCACTATGTTAGCTACCTGGTTTTGTAATGTTTAAGCATGTGCCTTCCTTTTTGTTATTTTCGTACCACTTGTCTTTTGGGTTTTATTCAGATCTGGTTGCTCATTTTTAGAGTGAACAAACTGATAACTTCACGTTTTCTACCTTGCTTATAGACCATTGTCCATTGTCCGAACTGACGCAAAACAAACATATGTTACATGGCATAATCAAATCTAGTACTGTTTGATTAGTCCTGAGAAACAGTTGAGTTTTATTTTCAAGTTTTGAAATGTTGAGTTTAATGCTTTGTTTTATCTGAATACATGCATGGAATCCGCACATGGGCTGAAGCAAACCATTTAAATTTCAAGGTGAATATCGCAATGTTGAAACTTTACATACGGATTTATAAGGTGCATTTATGGGCTTTGAAACCGTCGTTTCTCCTAAGAATTACAGCTTTGGATGAAATAAATTCTGTCTTTTCAAGGTGAATATTAGGGCAGTACATTGTACGGCAGATCACAACCAGTTTTGGAAGAAGTGTTGGAAAGCCTCTTAATTACGACTTCTAAAGGTAATAGTGGATATGACCTTACATTTCTCGCTTTTGCCCTTAAGAAGCTGTCATTTTTAGGGGATCAGAAAATTCATCTTCAAATTACAGCTTCTAAAGAGAAATTTATACCCGAAATTACAAGTTCTATAGGAGAATATCTATATCCGGGGTGAACTGGTTCCTTACAACTACAGCTTTATTAAACTTACTATTGTGGTCACATGAATGACGGCACACATACGTTGATTGTCAGCGTTTGGGAGAGCTCACTCTGACTAGGTAAAACCCAGCGGTTCTGTAGTAAACTTCAAAAAGCCTGGGATTTATAGCGTGCACAATGGGTTAAGATAACTCAAGTTTATGTTTCTTATTTATCCTTAAAAGCCATAATTTGCAGGTCGTGAAATGTTTTGCTGAAATATTAGCTTTGCTAGGTGAACAATGTTTTGCATAAATTTGCATATTAATTAGGCTATAAATTGGGCAGCAGGGCTTGGAGAACTTCAGTGTGAAGAAAGCAGCAGTGCAGACAGCAGCAAGACAGCACTGACAAGCCAGAGAATCCACTTTTAAGACATAGACTTACCTTCAAATAACCTTGTACTATCTTACAACTCCAACAATACTCGCGTTCGAACGTGAGTATTGTTGGAGGAGGCTTGTTCTCATAGGCCCGTAGAGGTAGCCGGAGCTAAGCACTGGCTAAGCACTAGCATTAGTTAGCGGAACTAAGGGCGATCAGGGATAGCTGTTGAGGTTGTCTTTAGACTCTGTCCAGATTGCCGCTAACATGACTTCTAAAATGTCTCTAATTCTAAAATGTATCTCACAAAACGCTCTCTCTCATTACTCTCCATGCGCACAGGAAGAAGAAAAAAACAACCTAGTCAAGAGTGCCAAGGGTAGGCTATCAGAATGAGACTGATGGAGATTGGGTCTGCAAATGCAGATCGCAGCTCCATCAGTCAACTCAGGGGAGTGGTAGAGGACCTGTCCAGAAAGGTGGGCCACATTGACAAGAGGCTGGCCTCCACCCACAAGCAGATGAGAGACAGACACAGATGAGGACATCGTGGCGCACTCCAGCAGCTCTTGTACTGCCGGTTAGTACCCTACTTTCTGGTTTCTCCCAATGCTATCTACGTGGATTGGGTATGACCCATTTTAAATTCCTTTCTTTTGCCTTTTCTGCTTTCTTAGATAACTTCCTGTGGAAGTACCAGGCGTAGCAGTTCAGCTTCAACACCCCCAGGAAGAACAAAAAAAGGTGAGGCAGGTGATGACCCGCATCAGAGCTTTCATCTCGTACATGTGGGGCAAGGAGGACGGGGCTCTGACACCCCTGAAGTTCATTGATGATGCCAAGAAAATCACGAGGTACGTGGTGTCATTTTCAGAGAGCTCGCGGTCGGGCAAGCATTTTCTGCATCCTCACGGGTGTCTCAGGGACGTCAGAATCCAGCTCGACCATGTGCCAGCTCTTCCTGCTCATTGCTCGGGTCATCGCCATCTCCCTGGTTCTAGACAAAGCATGCTGTGATCTCATAACACTTTCCCTGTTCAGCTGGGTGCAAGATCTGCGGAAGAGGTTTGCCCTGACCACCTGCAAGCACTATCTGATCGATGTCAGAAAGTTTGTCAGGTTTGTGCGTGAGAAGCAATTCCCTGAAATCAAACTGCAAAAAATGGCCCTTCAAAAATAAATAAAAAATTAATACAAGGAGTTTTTTGCTAGTAGTAAGTGGAAAAAATCTGCCAGTGGGACTAGTGAAAATAGACTTGTTAAGATTTCTTGAAATAAGGTGTTATAGTCAAGCATTTTTAAGATAAGACATCTTAAAAGTTAGCCGGGAAAACTAATTTTGAGCCATTGTTAACTGATATTAGGAAGTGTTTTGGTCATACTAAGCCTGTATAGCTCATTCAGCATTTTTTACTGTTCTTGTCATCTTCATTTCAATTCAAGAGTATTTCATTTATATTTGAGCATTTAAGATAAGACATCTTAAAAGTTAGCTGGGAAGACTAATTTTGAGCATTTTTTGCTAGTATTCAGAAGTGCTTTTGTGTCATACTAAGCATGTAATTCCCAAATGTAGCAATTTTTGTAGTATGTTTTTGTCATACTATTCTAGATTTAAGACCATCACCTCCTTGAAATAAGATTGGAGTGGAAAAAAAGAAAAAAAAGTCAGACAATGGATTTCAACCAACTTTATTCACTGAAGTCAACCAACTGCCAGAAGCCAAGAACACTGACAAGAACATTTTCATTAACATTTCTGACCATTGTCTTTACCTTCCAACAAAAATTTGCCGAATATTTTCCGAGTTGGTAGCCAGATGTAACCCCCTCGTTCCCAACCGACTCTACTCGAGGGCGACATGTCCATATTGTTTACATATTACATATTGAATTCACGATCATATAGTTTTAATGCTACATGGTACAGTTACACGTATCGCTACAACCCATTTTGTCTTTGGTGACAATATCAAATTACCTGACAAAGCTCAAAGTTACAGCAGTGGCTTAGCTAGCTTGGGATACCAGAACTAGCTAGCTAAAAATACATTTCAAACACACAAGTTTAACGTACCTGGCCGTAAAACAATATAAGTAGGTTGTCAGTATACAATGCAACACGTCTCCGGCTCCTGTGCATAAAAACAGACCACCCTATCTGTACTGTTAATCTGGGATTAAGGTACGTGAAACTTTCACTATGGCAAATGCTCAGCCTGTTCAGTGTGTCGAGTGCAGGATGTTTAGCCATTCTTCCTCCGTCATTAATAATAGCTTTGTTTGTGCTAAATGTGCATTAGTTAGCTCCCTGACGGAGAAGATTGTAGCATTAGAGATGCGCATCCAGATGCTAGAGAGGCTTAGTGAGAGTGAGAATAGCCTAGTTCCTGTAAAAGAAAATCTGGATGGCTCAGGAAGAGTTAGCAGCTCTCCGACTCCGGCACTAGAGCCCTCACAGCGGGGCGAATGGGTGACGACTCGGCGGCATAAGTGCAAAGCCAAAGCTAACGCTAAGGCTAGCCCACGAGAGACGCACCACTCCCCGCTTCACGTGTCAAACAGGTTTGCCCTCCTCAGTGAAACACCCGCTGAGAAACCTGAAAGAGCTCTGGTTATAGGAGATTCCATTCTACGGCACGTGAAATTAGCTAGACCTTTAGGGGCACCAGCAGCCTTAGTTAGCTGTATACCGGGAGCCAGGGCGCCGGACATAGCAAGTAATCTTAAAGTGTTAAGTAAGCACAGGTTTTCTAAGATAGTTTTTCATGTAGGAGCTAACGATATACGCCTTCGTCAATCAGAGGTTACTAAAAGTAATATCGTAGAGGTGTGTAAATTAGCGAAGGCGACGTCCGATGCAGTAATATGCTCTGGCCCAATCCGGCGAGGCGATGTAGCTTACAGCAGGTTATGGTCGCTGAACTGCTGGATGTCCAGGTGGTGCTCTGACAACAATGTGGGCTTTATAGACAATTGGAATAGTTTTGAGGGCAAGGCTGGCCTCTTAGGGCGAGACGGTGTCCATCCCACTCGGGAAGGTGCTGCTCTCATTTCTGGTAACATAGCGCATAGTCTCAGAACAGTTAATCCGTGACAATCCAGAGCCAAGGCCAGGGAGCAGGCAAAAAGGCTAAACCGACCGTCTGCTAGCTGCACAGAGTCGTTACCCAGGTTAAACTATATTGAGACTGTGTCTGTTCCCCGACCTATACGAAAATGTAGAAATACTCAGAGAATTTGTTCTAGTAATCTAATTAACATAGATTTAAATCATACTGAATGTACCGCCAGCACCTTCGATCTAAAACTAGGACTGTTAAATATTAGATCTCTTACTCCTAAAGCGCTCATTGTCAATGAAATTATTACTGATCAGGAGTTTAATGTACTGTGTTTAACAGAAACGTGGATCAAACCAAATGAGTACGTCGCATTAAATGAAGCTAGTCCTCCCGGATACAGTTATATACACCAGCCTCGTGTAACTAGCAGAGGAGGAGGCGTTGCAGTTATTTATAATGATAACCTAGGCATCATACAAAAACCTCTACATAAATTCAATGCGTTTGAAGTTCTTTATACAAACATAACATATGTAGCCACAAAAAATACCCAGTCTATCCCACTAATTATTATCTATAGACCGCCTGGGCCGTACTCTGAATTCCTCTGTGAATTTGCAGATTTTATCTCAAACCTTGTTATTTCTTTAGACAAAGCTCTAATTGTCGGAGACTTTAACATTCATTTTGATAACCCACAGGACCCTCTGAGAACAGCGTTCGTGTCCATTCTAGATTCAGTAGGGATTAATCAGACGGTCATAGGGCCCACTCATAATGGTGGCCACACCCTTGATCTTATACTAACACTCGGACTAAATGTAGGAAGTATAGTCACATTTCCACAATCTGAAGCTATCTCAGATCATTATCTTATCTCATTCAAAATATTTCTTAGCCTGGCGAGCTGCATATATTATTACTATCATAATAAACGTACGTTTACGCCAGCTACTACGCAGAACTTTATCAATAATCTCCCAGAGTTATCAACTTTGACTGGAACAATGTCACACCCCACAGAACTTGATCAGGCAACTGAATCTTTAGAGTTAACATTCCGCAACACCTTAGATAATGTGGCCCCACTTAAAAGGAAAATAATCAGAGAGAAAAAACTAGCTCCCTGGTATAATGAGCACACACGCGCCTTAAAACTTACCACTCGAAAATTAGAACGTAAATGGCGCCAAACTAAATTGGTAGTATTCCAGTTAGCATGGAAGGAGAGCCTCCTGAGCTATAGAAAAGCTCTTAGTGCCGCTAGATCAATGTATCTCTCCACCCTAATAGAAGACAACAAAAATAATCCTAGATTTTTATTTAATATCGTATCAAAACTAACTGGGAATAAAAGCACCTCGGAAACAGGCACACCATCAATGTTCAGTGGCGACGCATTTATGAATTTTTTCAATAGCAAAATTGAAAATATCAGGCAAACAATCCAGGCTATAAATTTTAAACCAGAAAATTTGATCACTAACACTGTAGATAACAATATAACTATATCAGATCAGCGATTAGAATGTTTTACTCCCCTTCAGGCGACCGAATTGACCTCACTAATTTCTTCATCAAAATCACCAACTTGTGTACTAGATCCCTTACCTACACGTTTCCTTAAGCAGATACTGCCAGTAGTCATCGAACCGCTTTTAAAAATAATCAATTCCTCCCTTAGTACTGGCTATGTACCTAAATCTTTTAAACTAGCAGTTATCAAACCCCTAATTAAAAAACCTGACCTTGACCCCTGTTCATTGTCCAACTACAGGCCAATATCTAACCTCCCCTTTATTTCCAAGATCCTAGAAAGGGCTGTAGCACAGCAGTTATGCTCAGACTTACATAAGAATAACATCCATGAACTGTATCAGTCAGGATTTAGGCCTCATCACAGCACAGAGACAGCACTGGTTAAAGTTGCAAATGACCTCTTACTGGCCTCTGATCAGGGTTGTGTCTCCTTGCTTGTGCTACTTGACCTCAGTGCAGCCTTTGACACCATTGATCATACCATTCTCCTTGATAGACTAGAAAATGTTGTTGGAGTTAAGGGAACGGCCCTCTTATGGCTTAGGTCCTACTTAACTGATCGTTATCAGTTTGTTGATATAAATGGTGAGTCCTCTGCACATACTGAGGTAAAGTTCGGAGTCCCGCAAGGTTCTGTTTTAGGCCCACTGCTTTTCTCTTTATATATGCTACCTCTAGGTAATGTTATTCGTAAACATGGTATTAGCTTCCACTGCTATGCTGATGACACACAGTTGTATGTCTCAGCGAAGCCAGACGAGAGACACCAACTTAACAAAATTGAGGAATGTCTAAAGGATATTAGGCACTGGATGCTTACGAATTTCCTCTCACTCAACACTGAAAAAACAGAAGTACTTGTACTAGGATCACATGCAGCTAAGAGTAAGCTTTCCGACCACATAGTTACTCTGGATGGCCTCTCTCTTTCATTAGGTGCAGCAGTAAAAGATCTTGGTGTAATTATTGACCCCAGTCTTTCATTTGAAGCTCATGTAGATAATATTACCAGGATAGCCTTCTTTCATCTTAGAAATATTAACAAGATAAGAAATGCATTGTCATTTCAAGATGCTGAAAAATTGGTTCATGCTTTCATTACCTCTAGATTAGACTACTGTAATGCCTTACTGTCTGGATGCTCTATTAGGTGTATAAATAAGCTACAGTTAGTTCAGAATGCAGCGGCCAGAGTTCTTACTAGAACCAAAAAATATGATCACATCACCCCTATCTTATCCACACTGCACTGGCTCCCAGTCAAATCTCGTATTGATTATAAAATCTTACTATTAACATATAGAGCATTACATGGTCTTGCGCCACAGTACCTGCGCGAACTCCTGGTCTTTTATGATCCACCACGCCTACTTAGATCAAAAGGTGCAGGCTATTTGTTGGTACCTCGAGTTATGATGGCTACAGCAGGGGGCAGAGCCTTCTCTTACAGAGCCCCACAGTTATGGAATAGCCTCCCAATTAATGTTCGAGACTCAGACACAGTCTCTATGTTTAAGTCAAGGCTGAAAACTTATCTGTTTAGCCAAGCCTTTTGCTAATAGCTCTATACTAGGCAAAGGAGCAGATCTGGAGGGTTCTTGGGCATAGATTGTTTGGTGAACTGGGATGTTTGGATGCTGTCGCCCCCCCACTTTAACATGTTCACTCAGGTTTGTTGACTGTGGAGTGGGTGGCCGCCTTGTGTCCCAGAGTGCCATCATGTCCATATTACCTTCTAGCTCTCCCTTTTAGCTATGCTGTACTAGTTAGTCTTGCTGGAGTCCCTGCCTGCACTCGGCACACGATGTATATTTACCTTTACCATTATGTGGAAATGAACATCTAACAATGTGCCTCTCTCTCTCTCTCTCTCTCTCTCTGTCGAGCCACACATGCTACTCCTGAGACACCAGTGATCCTGACTCCTCCCACCCTGTGGACTGATCCATCCTGGTGTTATCATCTTCCATCCCCCGTCAGCCTCCTGTCTACATCACCATCCCCTTTGTTCATGCCCCAATTTACTTTCAGCTGTAACTGCCCACGTGGTCGGCACCTATTGCACACCTGTCTGACTAAGGAGGGGTCTCCTCTCTCTGTGGTCCTCCTCAAGATTTCTCCCATTTTCCCATTTCCCTCTTGGGTTTTTGGGGAGTTTTTTCTTGCCCGCCATGAGGATTAAGTCAGGGGGTGCCGTCATATTTTGATTTGACTGTTGTGGCCTGTAAAGCCCCTTGAGACTGTAAACAGTGATATTGGGCTCTAAATAAACTTGAACTTGAACTTACTGTTTAACCTTCTCGCAACGGCCATTTCACGTTTCATTAACTGTCAAGGCTAATATTCTATGGCTAACATTCGGCGTTTCAAGTAGCAAGCATTAATATGTTCGATAAATGAAGCAAGACAAACACTTTACATAGCTTGATCTCCACTTAGCGTAATGCGAACATGCTCATGACATTATTTATAAGGTTAGACAATGACTATAAAATAATTAAGACATTTTAATGTGGCAATGACCGGAGCTTGTATTTCAATGTACTACACTCATCACCAGCATAAAGGAAAAGACACTAGATATGACGTAACCAATGATCTTGAGAGCCAGCGGTTACCAACTCAAATACTCGTGAAACATCTGCTTTGGTGCGGTCTGCTAAACTTTATTGTGCCTTGCACACAAGCTGATGCAATATACAGATATGTATATTGCATCAGCTTAATTAAGCAATCTCATGTTGTAGCTTTCACAATAGCACACAAACTTAAAACAATCTGAGTTGTTTCATCTACATTATGGTCCTGCAGATAATAGTAACACATTAAATAATGGCTGGTCTCTAATAATTATCTGTCTTAAATAAAGGCCAGGTTCTTTCTTCAGTTGAGTTAAATAAAGGCTCCAGCCACTATTTGTGAATTTACGGTAACTAAAAATGGCCAAATCAAACTTGCACCTCCAAACCTATGCCTAGCACTACCCCTAGCCCTGACAACATTGGAGAAGTTAAAAAATTGCATTCTGAATGCTGTGGGGCACTCTTGTCATGTAAGTAGGCACATGAGCTGTGCAATTCTATGCTGAGTGCTGCGGCGCACTGTAGACATAAAAATGGCCATATCAAATCTCCACCTCCAAACCTAGGCCTAGCACTTCCCCTAGCCCTGCGTAGAGAGCGCGTTTATAATCTATCAGGCTGTCGTGCCATGCAAGGTGAAAAACCTCTAGTTTGGTTGCCCGCCAGTTTCGTTCCAATTTCCTACACACCTGCTTCAGCGCGCAGGTTTCTTTATTAAACCAAGGTGTTAAGTGTTTATGTCTATTTTTTATAGTTAATGATGCTGCCGTATCTAGTACATTACGAAGGGTAGAATTTATTTTGTCCGTCAAGTCGTACAAAGATCTTTGCTGATCATTGAAAGAGTTGAGAGCAGTAGGAAGCAGATCAGTGAGCGCAGCAGTGGTGGAAGCATTAGCGCGACGGCAGCTACGAACCGCGGTAGAGACAATTGGCGTCAACGGAAGAGTTACTTGAAAAGTAATAAGAAAATGGTCTGAGAGGGCAGCGGAGTAAGGAGAGACGACAACGTGAGAGATATCTAGTCCCCGAGCTAGAATAAGATCTAAAGTGTTGCCACTGATATGAGTTGGTTCGTGGACATATTGGTTAAAGCCAAAAGTGTCTATGATAGCAGCAAAAGCTTTATTAAGTGAATCAGAATTGTTATTGATGTGAATATTAAAGTCCCCCAAGATCAGGATTTTATCCACTCTAGTAAGAATAACAGAGATAAATTCAGAAAACTCATCTAGAAATTGACTATAGGGCCCCGGGGGACGATAGAGCACTGCTATGAGAAAAGTTGAGGCAGTACCATATTGCTTCACAGAGAGCAACTCAAAAGAGTCAAAATTAGGTAAACTAAGGGTGTTAGGAGTAAATTTAGTATTATAGATTAGAGCTACACCCCCACCTTTCTTTGCTGCCCTAGCAGCACAGGAAAAGGAATAGTTAGGGGGTGAAGCTTCATTTAAAGGGAGAAAAACTTCTGGCTTTAACCAAGTTTCACACAAACCCATCATGTCAAGGCTAAGATCACTGATCAGGTCACTAACAAGCAACGCCTTAGGTGAAAGCGATCCAATATTGATAAAACCTAACTTCAGCGTAACCGGGCTTACAGTAATCATATCGGAGGAGGGAGTCAGTTGAATTGGAACTAAATTGCTATGAAATATGGTCCGTCTGACTCTAGACCGAAATGAGCTACGAGGGCGTGAGAGTACACTAATGGGAAAAATGTCACTACTAGCTATATGCATAGTCATATTAGTCTTAACATTATGATGTTCATTACGATGAACATTATTCGTTAGAAGGATACTTCGAAGAGGGCGACGATTTTCTTGTTGTTTCTGTTGTCTGTGCCTGACCAGTGCTCCAGCTCTTTTGCCTTGCTTCCTTCTCCGTCTCCGTTTACAAGGTGTAGCAGGTAGGCTAAACAATTTAAATCTAAACAAATGGAAGTCCATTGAATCCGTTGAACAATTTTGGCTATTAAATGCGTATCGATTGTAGATCTGATGTTGATCAAAGTCTCCCTATTGTAGGTGATTATCACGTTCAAAATTATAGTGTTTTTGCATAAAATAGTGTGAATAAATTAACAAAAAAGTTCAATTTAAAATAGAGCTCAGAGAATGACAGCCATCTTGACGGCGCGCTACCATGGAACCCCAAGATTAAGATTAAGTAAGATTTGCTAAGACATTTGCTATGCATAGACTGTAAAGCTTGACAAGCTGACACCTACCAGCACCTGTTACACCCTTGGAAAGCCAGTTCCATCCCTCGGAGGGGCTTCGTGCCCGAATTTAGTGCACTCTGTTGGGGGGGAAGCTTTTGCACTGGGCCTGACTCGCCGCTGACCTTTGACCTCCAGGCCCCGACAACCTCCCACCCGTCCGTGCCCACTCACAGTGATCCTGCCTGGGGTGACTTGAGGCCTGGCTTCCTGCAGCTCCGGGCCCAGGGAACCTCCCACCCATCTGAGGCCACTTGTAGTAACCCTAGCTGGGCTAACTTTAGGCCTGGGCTTGCTTCCCTGACTCCCTGGCTCCCTGGAACTAAGTCCCAGGACCTGACCTCCAGGCCCAGGGAACCTCCCACCCATCCGTGCCCACTTGCAGTAAGCCTACCCGGGCTAACTTTAGGCCTGGCTAAAGAACAGGTGTTCAGCTTAATATGGGCTGGCCTGTGCCTCCACTCTGATTCCTCCATCTTAAACCACGTGTTCGTTAACACCGCAAGGTATCCCAGTCTGCTCAAACAAGGCCCGGGAAGGCAGGTACCGTGCATTACATCACCTCCCAGACAGCCTTGGGTGGGGGCTCTCTTCCAGCGGATATCTTCCCTACCTGTTCCAGTTGAGTATCCCCAGACACTGGAACCCTTCGGGAAGCTTCCAAGCTTCAACTGGGTTGGACCCCCAGGGGTTAACATCATCCAGTGGGTTGTTTTCCTTACCTATTCCACAAATGGAATCCTCGGGGAAAAAACCAAGCTTCTACTGGAAGCGCGCGCCCCCCCGTTTATTTTCTGACCATCCGCCTGTTTGAGGTCATAGTTTGCTCCATGTTTTTGGATCGCGGGATACTGCTTTTGGACATCCTTCCAAATCCGATGTCTCCTGAGGGAGGAATGGTTATTCTTTGCAGACATTTGGGTGGGGTCAAAGGTCAATTAGCGTTAGGGTTAGGTTTGGGGGCAGGGTAGGGGGCTAGGAGTGGGTATATAGATTAAGATTGGGGACTGCTGTCTAGGGTTAGGGTTAGAGTTGGGGACAGGGTAGGGGGCTGGCAGTAGGTATGTAGATTAAGGCCAGAGACTGCTTTCTTGTGGCTGTGTCAAATTAGCGTTTGGGTGGGGTTAAAGGTAAATAAAGATTAGGGATAAGGTTTGGGCTGGGAGTGGGTATGTAGGTTAAGGTTGGGGACCACTTTCATTTAGTTATGTAAGATTGATGTTTGGGTGAAGTTAAAGGTTGGTTAGGGTTAGGGCTGGGAACTGATATGGAGGTTAGGGGGGCTTGGGTTGAAGTAGGGGCTTCAGTAGCACTCTGGCTAGTATCATTTATGGCTTTGGTATTAATGTTGTTTTTGTTTTTGTTAGGGAGACTCAGAGGGGGTGTCTCTCTGGACCAGCATGTTCCTGAGAAATGATACCCGCTCATCAGTGTCTCCTTTGTATTTTTTTTATTATTGAAAAAACTTTTTATTTTTGTTTAACAATGCCCCTGAACGTATGTTTGGGGTGTAGGCTCTGTTTATGTAGCAGGGGATGAGTATCTGTCCCTTTAAAAAAGACTTTGATGTCCAATCTTTGGTTTGTATTGAAATCGGGTCCTTTGAAGTTTGAAGGTCGTCATATCTAGGAAATCTATGTGGGACTCGTTTAGGGTATGTTTGACTTTAATTGATCGGTGGTGGTTGTTTAGGACTTCCCTAAATTCTTCAAAGTGTTCTTGTGTGTATGTCCAAATTCCCCAAATGTCATCCAAATATCTGAAATAGTGGGCTGGTAGGAGTTTGCATTTTGGGAACACCGTTTCTTCCCAGTGTGCCATGTAGATGTTTGCGTATGCTACCTATCGAGGCAGACTGTTCGTTAACACCACAAGGGTTAGGGTTAGGTTCAGGGGCAGGGTAGAGCGCTGAAGTTGGGTAAATAGGTTGGGGTTGGGGGCGACTATCTAGTGAATATGTAATATTGGCATATTCTTAAAATGACCAAAAGCATCTGCCAAATGAATAAATATAGATGTAATATTATGAATAAATGTAAATGTAATATATACATTTTCAGTAAATATGTTTTACTTGATTGAGTTTAGGTGGTTCATTCTTACTTTCAGTGGCGAAAATACTGGTGCTATTGTGACGTTATGTAGCGCCTGGAAGAGGGCTCTGAAAATGCCCTGGGCCCCTGACCCCACCCAAGCCCAATCTTGGGCCACTGAACTCCAGGGGCCCACTTTTAACCAGCCCGTGCTCAAGGCAGGGACAAAAGGGGAAACAAAGCCCCCAATCGGGGAATACTCCCTCTTTATTGAATAGAAAATTAGACAGAATACCTCTATACTTTGAATAGTAGATTGAATGGAGGTAACGAAACACTGCAAGACAGGTAGCATTATGGGACATGACTAATTTGAATCTTCTCATTAAAAGATAATGAGAACTTCCGAATAATTATACTTTCTTATTAAAACAATGGAAAATTTGAATAATGGAATTTTGCGAACTTTAACATCAAATATCTCGGGAACGATAAAAGATATAACCATTCCTCTCTCAGGAGACACTGGATTTGGAAGGATAACCATTCCTCTCTCAGGAGACACTGGAAGGATGTCCAAAAACATCCCGTGACCCAAAAACACGGCACAAACTATGACCTCAAACAGGCAGACGGCCAGAAACCGGGACCTGCCTCCACAGGGCCTTGGCTTTAGCAGGCTGGGGAAACCTTGCGGTGTTAGCGAACAGTCTGCCTCGGTAGGTAGCCAGCCCCCCTGGCCCCACTTGGACAGCACGCACGCACGCAGGTGGGTGGTCTGAGGCCAACAGACCCTAAATGGGGCCCAGTCGGCCAATAACTTTTTTTCTGAAGGTGGTAGAGACTCGGAACCAGCCTCCGCCTGGGGGTTTTTGAGCATGCCCTTTCCAACGGCACCAACCCCGACTAAAGAAAAGGGTTCTTCTGGCCAATAAAAAAAAGACAAAGAACAACTGATAAAGACTAGCGAGTCACCAAAAAACCCAATTGGACGGGGTTAGCATCACTCACACACCAGTTGAGCATTAGAAAGAATGCCATTATCAAACCAAGGACAATAAAAAAAGACAAAGAACAACTGATAAAGACTAGCGAGTCACCAAAAAACCCAACCGGACAGGGTTAGTACCATTCACGCACCAGTTGGACTCGTGCTACACGTACGGATTCGAACGGCCAAAAAACTCCAATTGGGACTAAAGAAAAGACAAAAGAGTCAATTTGGCGAAGTAATGGACAAAAACAGCACTGAAATCATCCAAAGAAGACGAAAAGCAGCAAAAGGTCAAAAGGTCAGCATCAGAAAGAATGCCGTAATTAAGCCAAGAACAATAAAATAAAACAAATAACGACTTGTAAAGACTAGAAAGTCACCAAAAACCCCCAACTGGACATGGGACACAAGTCGAGGATTGATCGCCCTTGGCTGGCCGCCTCAGAGGAGGGTGTACAGTGTTGAAAGGCTGAAACACCCGATGAACCTGAGGTACACTACTGATGATGTGTCCTGAAATTGAATAAAGCTTAGGTTATCTCACCACTTCAAAACAGGATAAAATAGATTAAATAGGGTCAAATTCATGCCCGTTCAACCTCCTGACTCTTGGAAAAGGAACAGGTGTTCAGTTTAACACGCGCCGGCCCGTGCCTTCACTTCGTCGCTCCATTTCAACCACTTGGTCTAGAAGGACCAGACGTGGGGAGCGTCGCCGGATAACAGCCAAAAACCTAACCCCAACCCGTTCCCTAACCCTAATTAAGCCTTAAAACCATCTGGGCAGCTATCTGACATAAACAAGTGAGAAAGATCAACAATCTTGAGAAACTGACCCACTCCTAGCCCCCAAATCTAATCCCAACTCTAACCCTAACCCTAACCCTAAGAGGCCTTTAACCCCTACCAAACGCCAATATTACATATTCACTAGATAGTCGCCCCCAACCCCAACCTATGTACCCAACTTCAGCGCTCTACCCTGCCCCTGAACCTAACCCTAACCCTAACCCTAATTGACCTTTGACCCCTACCAAACGCTAATTACGCACAAAAACGAGATATCCGTCTCTGGCCCTGACATACACACCTACTCCCAGTCCCCTATCCCACCCCCAATCCTAACCCTAACCCTAACCCTAATTGAGCCTTAAAACTACCTGGGCAGCTATCTGACTCAACCAAGTGAGAAAGATCAGCAATCTTGAGAAACTGACCCACTCCTAGCCCCCAAATCTAATCCCAACTCTAACCCTAACCCTAACCCTAATTGACCTTTAACCTCGCCCAAACGCCTATATTACATACCCACAAGATAGTAGTTCCCAATGCCAACCGATTTACCCACTCCCAGCCCCCTACCTCACCCCTAAGTCCAGCCCTAACCCTAATTGACCTTTGACCCCACCCAAATACCAATTCCTCCCCAACTCTAACCTAAAACACCCAACCCTAACCCTCACGCCTATACCCATAAGATGAGGCCCCCAATGTGAACCTACAAGCCCATTCCTAGCCCCTAACTCTAACCCTAGCCCTCGTTGACCCCTGACCCCACCCAAACCCAATCTTGGGCCCCTGAACTCCACGGGCCCACTTTTAACCAGCCCGTGCTCAAGGCAGGGACAAAAGGGGAAACAAAGCCCCCAGTCGGGGAATACTCCCTCTTTATTGAATAGAAAATTAGACAGAATACCTCTATACTTTGAATATTAGGTTGAATGGAGGTAACGAAACACTGCAAGACAGGTGGCATTATGGGACATGACTAATTTGAATCTTCTCATTAAAAGATAATGAGAACTTCCGAATAATTACACTTTCTTATTAAAACAATGGAAAATTTGAATAATGGAGTTTTGCCAACTTTAACATCAAATATCTCGGGAACGATGAACGATAGAAACGTTCCGTTTTCTGCGTGGCGAAGAATAACCATTCCTCTCTCAGGAGACACTGGATTTGGAAGGATAACCATTCCTCTCTCAGGAGACACTGGAAGGATGTCCAGAAACATCCCGTGACCCAAAAACACGGCACAAACTATGACCTCAAATAGGCAGACGGCCAGAAACCGGGACCTGCCTCCACAGGGCCTTGGCTTTAGCAGGCTGGGGAAACCTTGCGGTGTTAACGAGCAGTCTGCCTCGGTAGGTAGCCAGCCCCCCTGGCCCCACTTGGACAGCACGCACGCACGCAGGTGGGTGGTCTGAGGCCAACAGACCCTAAATGGGGCCCAGTCGGCCGATAACTTTTTTTCTGAAGGTGGTAGAGACTCGGAACCAGCCTCCGCCTGGGGGTTTTTGAGCATGCCCTTTCCAACGGCACCAACCCCGACTAAAGAAAAGGGTTCTTCTGGCCAATAAAAAAAAGACAAAGAACAACTGATAAAGACTAGCGAGTCACCAAAAAACCCAATTGGACGGGGTTAGCATCACTCACACACCAGTTGAGCATTAGAAAGAATGCCATTATCAAACCAAGGACAATAAAAAAAGACAAAGAACAACTGATAAAGACTAGCGAGTCACCAAAAAACCCAACCGGACAGGGTTAGTACCATTCACGCACCAGTTGGACTCGTGCTACACGTACGGATTCGAACGGCCAAAAAACTCCAATTGGGACTAAAGAAAAGGCAAAAGAGTCAATTTGGCGAAGTAATGGACAAAAACAGCACTGAAATCATCCAAAGAAGACGAAAAGCAGCAAAAGGTCAAAAGGTCAGCATCAGAAAGAATGCCATAATTAAGCCAAGAGCAATAAAATAAAACAAATAACGACTTGTAAAGACTAGAAAGTCACCAAAAACCCCCAACTGGACATGGGACACAAGTCGAGGATTGATCGCCCTTGGCTGGCCGCCTCAGAGGAGGGTGTACAGTGTTGAAAGGCTGAAACACCCGATGAACCTGAGGTACACTACTGATGATGTGTCCTGAAATTGAATAAAGCTTAGGTTATCTCACCACTTCAAAACAGGATAAAATAGATTAAATAGGGTCAAATTCATGCCCGTTCAAGCTCCTGACTCTTGGAAAAGGAACAGGTGTTCAGTTTAACACGCGCCGGCCCGTGCCTTCACTTCGTCGCTCCATTTCAACCACTTGGTCTAGAAGGACCAGACGTGGGGAGCGTCGCCGGATAACAGCCAAAAACCTAACCCCGACCCGTTCCCTAACCCTAATTAAGCCTTAAAACCATCTGGGCAGCTATCTGACATAAACAAGTGAGAAAGATCAACAATCTTGAGAAACTGACCCACTCCTAGCCCCCAAATCTAATCCCAACTCTAACCCTAACCCTAACCCTAAGAGGCCTTTAACCCCTACCAAACGCCAATATTACATATTCTCTAGATAGTCGCCCCCAACCCCAACCTATGTACCCAACTTCAGCGCTCTACCCTGCCCCTGAACCTAACCCTAACCCTAACCCTAATTGACCTTTGACCCCTACCAAACGCTAATTACGCACAAAAACGAGATATCCGTCTCTGGCCCTGACATACACACCTACTCCCAGTCCCCTATCCCACCCCCAATCCTAACCCTAACCCTAACCCTAATTGAGCCTTAAAACTACCTGGGCAGCTATCTGACTCAACCAAGTGAGAAAGATCAGCAATCTTGAGAAACTGACCCACTCCTAGCCCCCAAATCTAATCCCAACTCTAACCCTAACCCTAACCCTAATTGACCTTTAACCTCGCCCAAACGCCTATATTACATACCCACAAGATAGTAGTTCCCAATGCCAACCGATTTACCCACTCCCAGCCCCCTACCTCACCCCTAAGTCCAGCCCTAACCCTAATTGACCTTTGACCCCACCCAAATACCAATTCCTCCCCAACTCTAACCTAAAACACCCAACCCTAACCCTCACGCCTATACCCATAAGATGAGGCCCCCAATGTGAACCTACAAGCCCATTCCTAGCCCCTAACTCTAACCCTAGCCCTCGTTGACCCCTGACCCCACCCAAACCCAATCTTGGGCCCCTGAACTCCACGGGCCCACTTTTAACCAGCCCGTGCTCAAGGCAGGGACAAAAGGGGAAACAAAGCCCCCAGTCGGGGAATACTCCCTCTTTATTGAATAGAAAATTAGACAGAATACCTCTATACTTTGAATATTAGGTTGAATGGAGGTAACGAAACACTGCAAGACAGGTGGCATTATGGGACATGACTAATTTGAATCTTCTCATTAAAAGATAATGAGAACTTCCGAATAATTACACTTTCTTATTAAAACAATGGAAAATTTGAATAATGGAGTTTTGCCAACTTTAACATCAAATATCTCGGGAACGATGAACGATAGAAACGTTCCGTTTTCTGCGTGGCGAAGAATAACCATTCCTCTCTCAGGAGACACTGGATTTGGAAGGATAACCATTCCTCTCTCAGGAGACACTGGAAGGATGTCCAGAAACATCCCGTGACCCAAAAACACGGCACAAACTATGACCTCAAATAGGCAGACGGCCAGAAACCGGGACCTGCCTCCACAGGGCCTTGGCTTTAGCAGGCTGGGGAAACCTTGCGGTGTTAACGAGCAGTCTGCCTCGGTAGGTAGCCAGCCCCCCTGGCCCCACTTGGACAGCACGCACGCACGCAGGTGGGTGGTCTGAGGCCAACAGACCCTAAATGGGGCCCAGTCGGCCGATAACTTTTTTTCTGAAGGTGGTAGAGACTCGGAACCAGCCTCCGCCTGGGGGTTTTTGAGCATGCCCTTTCCAACGGCACCAACCCCGACTAAAGAAAAGGGTTCTTCTGGCCAATAAAAAAAAGACAAAGAACAACTGATAAAGACTAGCGAGTCACCAAAAAACCCAATTGGACGGGGTTAGCATCACTCACACACCAGTTGAGCATTAGAAAGAATGCCATTATCAAACCAAGGACAATAAAAAAAGACAAAGAACAACTGATAAAGACTAGCGAGTCACCAAAAAACCCAACCGGACAGGGTTAGTACCATTCACGCACCAGTTGGACTCGTGCTACACGTACGGATTCGAACGGCCAAAAAACTCCAATTGGGACTAAAGAAAAGGCAAAAGAGTCAATTTGGCGAAGTAATGGACAAAAACAGCACTGAAATCATCCAAAGAAGACGAAAAGCAGCAAAAGGTCAAAAGGTCAGCATCAGAAAGAATGCCATAATTAAGCCAAGAGCAATAAAATAAAACAAATAACGACTTGTAAAGACTAGAAAGTCACCAAAAACCCCCAACTGGACATGGGACACAAGTCGAGGATTGATCGCCCTTGGCTGGCCGCCTCAGAGGAGGGTGTACAGTGTTGAAAGGCTGAAACACCCGATGAACCTGAGGTACACTACTGATGATGTGTCCTGAAATTGAATAAAGCTTAGGTTATCTCACCACTTCAAAACAGGATAAAATAGATTAAATAGGGTCAAATTCATGCCCGTTCAAGCTCCTGACTCTTGGAAAAGGAACAGGTGTTCAGTTTAACACGCGCCGGCCCGTGCCTTCACTTCGTCGCTCCATTTCAACCACTTGGTCTAGAAGGACCAGACGTGGGGAGCGTCGCCGGATAACAGCCAAAAACCTAACCCCGACCCGTTCCCTAACCCTAATTAAGCCTTAAAACCATCTGGGCAGCTATCTGACATAAACAAGTGAGAAAGATCAACAATCTTGAGAAACTGACCCACTCCTAGCCCCCAAATCTAATCCCAACTCTAACCCTAACCCTAACCCTAAGAGGCCTTTAACCCCTACCAAACGCCAATATTACATATTCTCTAGATAGTCGCCCCCAACCCCAACCTATGTACCCAACTTCAGCGCTCTACCCTGCCCCTGAACCTAACCCTAACCCTAACCCTAATTGACCTTTGACCCCTACCAAACGCTAATTACGCACAAAAACGAGATATCCGTCTCTGGCCCTGACATACACACCTACTCCCAGTCCCCTATCCCACCCCCAATCCTAACCCTAACCCTAACCCTAATTGAGCCTTAAAACTACCTGGGCAGCTATCTGACTCAACCAAGTGAGAAAGATCAGCAATCTTGAGAAACTGACCCACTCCTAGCCCCCAAATCTAATCCCAACTCTAACCCTAACCCTAACCCTAATTGACCTTTAACCTCGCCCAAACGCCTATATTACATACCCACAAGATAGTAGTTCCCAATGCCAACCGATTTACCCACTCCCAGCCCCCTACCTCACCCCTAAGTCCAGCCCTAACCCTAATTGACCTTTGACCCCACCCAAATACCAATTCCTCCCCAACTCTAACCTAAAACACCCAACCCTAACCCTCACGCCTATACCCATAAGATGAGGCCCCCAATGTGAACCTACAAGCCCATTCCTAGCCCCTAACTCTAACCCTAGCCCTCGTTGACCCCTGACCCCACCCAAACCCAATCTTGGGCCCCTGAACTCCACGGGCCCACTTTTAACCAGCCCGTGCTCAAGGCAGGGACAAAAGGGGAAACAAAGCCCCCAGTCGGGGAATACTCCCTCTTTATTGAATAGAAAATTAGACAGAATACCTCTATACTTTGAATATTAGGTTGAATGGAGGTAACGAAACACTGCAAGACAGGTGGCATTATGGGACATGACTAATTTGAATCTTCTCATTAAAAGATAATGAGAACTTCCGAATAATTACACTTTCTTATTAAAACAATGGAAAATTTGAATAATGGAGTTTTGCCAACTTTAACATCAAATATCTCGGGAACGATGAACGATAGAAACGTTCCGTTTTCTGCGTGGCGAAGAATAACCATTCCTCTCTCAGGAGACACTGGATTTGGAAGGATAACCATTCCTCTCTCAGGAGACACTGGAAGGATGTCCAGAAACATCCCGTGACCCAAAAACACGGCACAAACTATGGCCTCAAATAGGCAGACGGCCAGAAACCGGGACCTGCCTCCACAGGGCCTTGGCTTTAGCAGGCTGGGGAAACCTTGCGGTGTTAACGAACAGTCTGCCTCGGTAGGTAGCCAGCCCCCCTGGCCCCACTTGGACAGCACGCACGCACGCAGGTGGGTGGTCTGAGGCCAACAGACCCTAAATGGGGCCCAGTCGGCCGATAACTTTTTTTCTGAAGGTGGTAGAGACTCGGAACCAGCCTCCGCCTGGGGGTTTTTGAGCATGCCCTTTCCAACGGCACCAACCCCGACTAAAGAAAAGGGTTCTTCTGGCCAATAAAAAAAAGACAAAGAACAACTGATAAAGACTAGCGAGTCACCAAAAAACCCAATTGGACGGGGTTAGCATCACTCACACACCAGTTGAGCATTAGAAAGAATGCCATTATCAAACCAAGGACAATAAAAAAAGACAAAGAACAACTGATAAAGACTAGCGAGTCACCAAAAAACCCAACCGGACAGGGTTAGTACCATTCACGCACCAGTTGGACTCGTGCTACACGTACGGATTCGAACGGCCAAAAAACTCCAATTGGGACTAAAGAAAAGACAAAAGAGTCAATTTGGCGAAGTAATGGACAAAAACAGCACTGAAATCATCCAAAGAAGACGAAAAGCAGCAAAAGGTCAAAAGGTCAGCATCAGAAAGAATGCCGTAATTAAGCCAAGAACAATAAAATAAAACAAATAACGACTTGTAAAGACTAGAAAGTCACCAAAAACCCCCAACTGGACATGGGACACAAGTCGAGGATTGATCGCCCTTGGCTGGCCGCCTCAGAGGAGGGTGTACAGTGTTGAAAGGCTGAAACACCCGATGAACCTGAGGTACACTACTGATGATGTGTCCTGAAATTGAATAAAGCTTAGGTTATCTCACCACTTCAAAACAGGATAAAATAGATTAAATAGGGTCAAATTCATGCCCGTTCAAGCTCCTGACTCTTGGAAAAGGAACAGGTGTTCAGTTTAACACGCGCCGGCCCGTGCCTTCACTTCGTCGCTCCATTTCAACCACTTGGTCTAGAAGGACCAGACGTGGGGAGCGTCGCCGGATAACAGCCAAAAACCTAACCCCGACCCGTTCCCTAACCCTAATTAAGCCTTAAAACCATCTGGGCAGCTATCTGACATAAACAAGTGAGAAAGATCAACAATCTTGAGAAACTGACCCACTCCTAGCCCCCAAATCTAATCCCAACTCTAACCCTAACCCTAACCCTAAGAGGCCTTTAACCCCTACCAAACGCCAATATTACATATTCTCTAGATAGTCGCCCCCAACCCCAACCTATGTACCCAACTTCAGCGCTCTACCCTGCCCCTGAACCTAACCCTAACCCTAACCCTAATTGACCTTTGACCCCTACCAAACGCTAATTACGCACAAAAACGAGATATCCGTCTCTGGCCCTGACATACACACCTACTCCCAGTCCCCTATCCCACCCCCAATCCTAACCCTAACCCTAACCCTAATTGAGCCTTAAAACTACCTGGGCAGCTATCTGACTCAACCAAGTGAGAAAGATCAGCAATCTTGAGAAACTGACCCACTCCTAGCCCCCAAATCTAATCCCAACTCTAACCCTAACCCTAACCCTAATTGACCTTTAACCTCGCCCAAACGCCTATATTACATACCCACAAGATAGTAGTTCCCAATGCCAACCGATTTACCCACTCCCAGCCCCCTACCTCACCCCTAAGTCCAGCCCTAACCCTAATTGACCTTTGACCCCACCCAAATACCAATTCCTCCCCAACTCTAACCTAAAACACCCAACCCTAACCCTCACGCCTATACCCATAAGATGAGGCCCCCAATGTGAACCTACAAGCCCATTCCTAGCCCCTAACTCTAACCCTAGCCCTCGTTGACCCCTGACCCCACCCAAACCCAATCTTGGGCCCCTGAACTCCACGGGCCCACTTTTAACCAGCCCGTGCTCAAGGCAGGGACAAAAGGGGAAACAAAGCCCCCAGTCGGGGAATACTCCCTCTTTATTGAATAGAAAATTAGACAGAATACCTCTATACTTTGAATATTAGGTTGAATGGAGGTAACGAAACACTGCAAGACAGGTGGCATTATGGGACATGACTAATTTGAATCTTCTCATTAAAAGATAATGAGAACTTCCGAATAATTACACTTTCTTATTAAAACAATGGAAAATTTGAATAATGGAGTTTTGCCAACTTTAACATCAAATATCTCGGGAACGATGAACGATAGAAACGTTCCGTTTTCTGCGTGGCGAAGAATAACCATTCCTCTCTCAGGAGACACTGGATTTGGAAGGATAACCATTCCTCTCTCAGGAGACACTGGAAGGATGTCCAGAAACATCCCGTGACCCAAAAACACGGCACAAACTATGACCTCAAATAGGCAGACGGCCAGAAACCGGGACCTGCCTCCACAGGGCCTTGGCTTTAGCAGGCTGGGGAAACCTTGCGGTGTTAACGAGCAGTCTGCCTCGGTAGGTAGCCAGCCCCCCTGGCCCCACTTGGACAGCACGCACGCACGCAGGTGGGTGGTCTGAGGCCAACAGACCCTAAATGGGGCCCAGTCGGCCGATAACTTTTTTTCTGAAGGTGGTAGAGACTCGGAACCAGCCTCCGCCTGGGGGTTTTTGAGCATGCCCTTTCCAACGGCACCAACCCCGACTAAAGAAAAGGGTTCTTCTGGCCAATAAAAAAAAGACAAAGAACAACTGATAAAGACTAGCGAGTCACCAAAAAACCCAATTGGACGGGGTTAGCATCACTCACACACCAGTTGAGCATTAGAAAGAATGCCATTATCAAACCAAGGACAATAAAAAAAGACAAAGAACAACTGATAAAGACTAGCGAGTCACCAAAAAACCCAACCGGACAGGGTTAGTACCATTCACGCACCAGTTGGACTCGTGCTACACGTACGGATTCGAACGGCCAAAAAACTCCAATTGGGACTAAAGAAAAGGCAAAAGAGTCAATTTGGCGAAGTAATGGACAAAAACAGCACTGAAATCATCCAAAGAAGACGAAAAGCAGCAAAAGGTCAAAAGGTCAGCATCAGAAAGAATGCCATAATTAAGCCAAGAGCAATAAAATAAAACAAATAACGACTTGTAAAGACTAGAAAGTCACCAAAAACCCCCAACTGGACATGGGACACAAGTCGAGGATTGATCGCCCTTGGCTGGCCGCCTCAGAGGAGGGTGTACAGTGTTGAAAGGCTGAAACACCCGATGAACCTGAGGTACACTACTGATGATGTGTCCTGAAATTGAATAAAGCTTAGGTTATCTCACCACTTCAAAACAGGATAAAATAGATTAAATAGGGTCAAATTCATGCCCGTTCAAGCTCCTGACTCTTGGAAAAGGAACAGGTGTTCAGTTTAACACGCGCCGGCCCGTGCCTTCACTTCGTCGCTCCATTTCAACCACTTGGTCTAGAAGGACCAGACGTGGGGAGCGTCGCCGGATAACAGCCAAAAACCTAACCCCGACCCGTTCCCTAACCCTAATTAAGCCTTAAAACCATCTGGGCAGCTATCTGACATAAACAAGTGAGAAAGATCAACAATCTTGAGAAACTGACCCACTCCTAGCCCCCAAATCTAATCCCAACTCTAACCCTAACCCTAACCCTAAGAGGCCTTTAACCCCTACCAAACGCCAATATTACATATTCTCTAGATAGTCGCCCCCAACCCCAACCTATGTACCCAACTTCAGCGCTCTACCCTGCCCCTGAACCTAACCCTAACCCTAACCCTAATTGACCTTTGACCCCTACCAAACGCTAATTACGCACAAAAACGAGATATCCGTCTCTGGCCCTGACATACACACCTACTCCCAGTCCCCTATCCCACCCCCAATCCTAACCCTAACCCTAACCCTAATTGAGCCTTAAAACTACCTGGGCAGCTATCTGACTCAACCAAGTGAGAAAGATCAGCAATCTTGAGAAACTGACCCACTCCTAGCCCCCAAATCTAATCCCAACTCTAACCCTAACCCTAACCCTAATTGACCTTTAACCTCGCCCAAACGCCTATATTACATACCCACAAGATAGTAGTTCCCAATGCCAACCGATTTACCCACTCCCAGCCCCCTACCTCACCCCTAAGTCCAGCCCTAACCCTAATTGACCTTTGACCCCACCCAAATACCAATTCCTCCCCAACTCTAACCTAAAACACCCAACCCTAACCCTCACGCCTATACCCATAAGATGAGGCCCCCAATGTGAACCTACAAGCCCATTCCTAGCCCCTAACTCTAACCCTAGCCCTCGTTGACCCCTGACCCCACCCAAACCCAATCTTGGGCCCCTGAACTCCACGGGCCCACTTTTAACCAGCCCGTGCTCAAGGCAGGGACAAAAGGGGAAACAAAGCCCCCAGTCGGGGAATACTCCCTCTTTATTGAATAGAAAATTAGACAGAATACCTCTATACTTTGAATATTAGGTTGAATGGAGGTAACGAAACACTGCAAGACAGGTGGCATTATGGGACATGACTAATTTGAATCTTCTCATTAAAAGATAATGAGAACTTCCGAATAATTACACTTTCTTATTAAAACAATGGAAAATTTGAATAATGGAGTTTTGCCAACTTTAACATCAAATATCTCGGGAACGATGAACGATAGAAACGTTCCGTTTTCTGCGTGGCGAAGAATAACCATTCCTCTCTCAGGAGACACTGGATTTGGAAGGATAACCATTCCTCTCTCAGGAGACACTGGAAGGATGTCCAGAAACATCCCGTGACCCAAAAACACGGCACAAACTATGACCTCAAATAGGCAGACGGCCAGAAACCGGGACCTGCCTCCACAGGGCCTTGGCTTTAGCAGGCTGGGGAAACCTTGCGGTGTTAACGAGCAGTCTGCCTCGGTAGGTAGCCAGCCCCCCTGGCCCCACTTGGACAGCACGCACGCACGCAGGTGGGTGGTCTGAGGCCAACAGACCCTAAATGGGGCCCAGTCGGCCGATAACTTTTTTTCTGAAGGTGGTAGAGACTCGGAACCAGCCTCCGCCTGGGGGTTTTTGAGCATGCCCTTTCCAACGGCACCAACCCCGACTAAAGAAAAGGGTTCTTCTGGCCAATAAAAAAAAGACAAAGAACAACTGATAAAGACTAGCGAGTCACCAAAAAACCCAATTGGACGGGGTTAGCATCACTCACACACCAGTTGAGCATTAGAAAGAATGCCATTATCAAACCAAGGACAATAAAAAAAGACAAAGAACAACTGATAAAGACTAGCGAGTCACCAAAAAACCCAACCGGACAGGGTTAGTACCATTCACGCACCAGTTGGACTCGTGCTACACGTACGGATTCGAACGGCCAAAAAACTCCAATTGGGACTAAAGAAAAGGCAAAAGAGTCAATTTGGCGAAGTAATGGACAAAAACAGCACTGAAATCATCCAAAGAAGACGAAAAGCAGCAAAAGGTCAAAAGGTCAGCATCAGAAAGAATGCCATAATTAAGCCAAGAGCAATAAAATAAAACAAATAACGACTTGTAAAGACTAGAAAGTCACCAAAAACCCCCAACTGGACATGGGACACAAGTCGAGGATTGATCGCCCTTGGCTGGCCGCCTCAGAGGAGGGTGTACAGTGTTGAAAGGCTGAAACACCCGATGAACCTGAGGTACACTACTGATGATGTGTCCTGAAATTGAATAAAGCTTAGGTTATCTCACCACTTCAAAACAGGATAAAATAGATTAAATAGGGTCAAATTCATGCCCGTTCAAGCTCCTGACTCTTGGAAAAGGAACAGGTGTTCAGTTTAACACGCGCCGGCCCGTGCCTTCACTTCGTCGCTCCATTTCAACCACTTGGTCTAGAAGGACCAGACGTGGGGAGCGTCGCCGGATAACAGCCAAAAACCTAACCCCAACCCGTTCCCTAACCCTAATTAAGCCTTAAAACCATCTGGGCAGCTATCTGACATAAACAAGTGAGAAAGATCAACAATCTTGAGAAACTGACCCACTCCTAGCCCCCAAATCTAATCCCAACTCTAACCCTAACCCTAACCCTAAGAGGCCTTTAACCCCTACCAAACGCCAATATTACATATTCACTAGATAGTCGCCCCCAACCCCAACCTATGTACCCAACTTCAGCGCTCTACCCTGCCCCTGAACCTAACCCTAACCCTAACCCTAATTGACCTTTGACCCCTACCAAACGCTAATTACGCACAAAAACGAGATATCCGTCTCTGGCCCTGACATACACACCTACTCCCAGTCCCCTATCCCACCCCCAATCCTAACCCTAACCCTAACCCTAATTGAGCCTTAAAACTACCTGGGCAGCTATCTGACTCAACCAAGTGAGAAAGATCAGCAATCTTGAGAAACTGACCCACTCCTAGCCCCCAAATCTAATCCCAACTCTAACCCTAACCCTAACCCTAATTGACCTTTAACCTCGCCCAAACGCCTATATTACATACCCACAAGATAGTAGTTCCCAATGCCAACCGATTTACCCACTCCCAGCCCCCTACCTCACCCCTAAGTCCAGCCCTAACCCTAATTGACCTTTGACCCCACCCAAATACCAATTCCTCCCCAACTCTAACCTAAAACACCCAACCCTAACCCTCACGCCTATACCCATAAGATGAGGCCCCCAATGTGAACCTACAAGCCCATTCCTAGCCCCTAACTCTAACCCTAGCCCTCGTTGACCCCTGACCCCACCCAAACCCAATCTTGGGCCCCTGAACTCCACGGGCCCACTTTTAACCAGCCCGTGCTCAAGGCAGGGACAAAAGGGGAAACAAAGCCCCCAGTCGGGGAATACTCCCTCTTTATTGAATAGAAAATTAGACAGAATACCTCTATACTTTGAATATTAGGTTGAATGGAGGTAACGAAACACTGCAAGACAGGTGGCATTATGGGACATGACTAATTTGAATCTTCTCATTAAAAGATAATGAGAACTTCCGAATAATTACACTTTCTTATTAAAACAATGGAAAATTTGAATAATGGAGTTTTGCCAACTTTAACATCAAATATCTCGGGAACGATGAACGATAGAAACGTTCCGTTTTCTGCGTGGCGAAGAATAACCATTCCTCTCTCAGGAGACACTGGATTTGGAAGGATAACCATTCCTCTCTCAGGAGACACTGGAAGGATGTCCAGAAACATCCCGTGACCCAAAAACACGGCACAAACTATGACCTCAAATAGGCAGACGGCCAGAAACCGGGACCTGCCTCCACAGGGCCTTGGCTTTAGCAGGCTGGGGAAACCTTGCGGTGTTAACGAGCAGTCTGCCTCGGTAGGTAGCCAGCCCCCCTGGCCCCACTTGGACAGCACGCACGCACGCAGGTGGGTGGTCTGAGGCCAACAGACCCTAAATGGGGCCCAGTCGGCCGATAACTTTTTTTCTGAAGGTGGTAGAGACTCGGAACCAGCCTCCGCCTGGGGGTTTTTGAGCATGCCCTTTCCAACGGCACCAACCCCGACTAAAGAAAAGGGTTCTTCTGGCCAATAAAAAAAAGACAAAGAACAACTGATAAAGACTAGCGAGTCACCAAAAAACCCAATTGGACGGGGTTAGCATCACTCACACACCAGTTGAGCATTAGAAAGAATGCCATTATCAAACCAAGGACAATAAAAAAAGACAAAGAACAACTGATAAAGACTAGCGAGTCACCAAAAAACCCAACCGGACAGGGTTAGTACCATTCACGCACCAGTTGGACTCGTGCTACACGTACGGATTCGAACGGCCAAAAAACTCCAATTGGGACTAAAGAAAAGACAAAAGAGTCAATTTGGCGAAGTAATGGACAAAAACAGCACTGAAATCATCCAAAGAAGACGAAAAGCAGCAAAAGGTCAAAAGGTCAGCATCAGAAAGAATGCCATAATTAAGCCAAGAACAATAAAATAAAACAAATAACGACTTGTAAAGACTAGAAAGTCACCAAAAACCCCCAACTGGACATGGGACACAAGTCGAGGATTGATCGCCCTTGGCTGGCCGCCTCAGAGGAGGGTGTATAGTGTTGAAAGGCTGAAACACCCGATGAACCTGAGGTGCACTACTGATGATGTGTCCTGAAATTGAATAAAGCTTAGGTTGTCTCACCACTTCAAAATAGGATAAAATAGATTAAATAGGGTCAAATTCATGCCCGTTCAACCTCCTGACTCTTGGAAAAGGAACAGGTGTTCAGTTTAACACGCGCCGGCCCGTGCCTTCACTTCGTCGCTCCATTTCAACCACTTGGTCTAGAAGGACCAGACGTGGGGAGCGTCGCCGGATAACATCCAAAAACCTAACCCCGACCCGTTCCCTAACCCTAATTAAGCCATAAAACCATCTGGGCAGCTATCTGACATAAACAAGTGAGAAAGATCAACAATCTTGAGAAACTGACCCACTCCTAGCCCCCAAATCTAATCCCAACTCTAACCCTAACCCTAACCCTAAGAGGCCTTTAACCCCTACCAAACGCCAATATTACATATTCACTAGATAGTCGCCCCCAACCCCAACCTATGTACCCAACTTCAGCGCTCTACCCTGCCCCTGAACCTAACCCTAACCCTAACCCTAATTGACCTTTGACCCCTACCAAACGCTAATTACGCACAAAAACGAGATATCCGTCTCTGGCCCTGACATACACACCTACTCCCAGTCCCCTATCCCACCCCCAATCCTAACCCTAACCCTAACCCTAATTGAGCCTTAAAACTACCTGGGCAGCTATCTGACTCAACCAAGTGAGAAAGATCAGCAATCTTGAGAAACTGACCCACTCCTAGCCCCCAAATCTAATCCCAACTCTAACCCTAACCCTAACCCTAATTGGCCTTTAACCCCTACCAAACGCCTATATTACATACCCACAAGATAGTAGTTCCCAATGCCAACCGATTTACCCACTCCCAGCCCCCTACCTCACCCCTAAGTCCAGCCCTAACCCTAATTGACCTTTGACCCCACCCAAATACCAATTCCTCCCCAACTCCAACCTAAAACACCCAACCCTAACCCTCACGCCTATACCCATAAGATGAGGCCCCCAATGTGAACCTACAAGCCCATTCCTAGCCCCTAACTCTAACCCTAGCCCTCGTTGACCCCTGACCCCACCCAAACCCAATCTTGGGCCCCTGAACTCCACGGGCCCACTTTTAACCAGCCCGTGCTCAAGGCAGGGACAAAAGGGGAAACAAAGCCCCCAGTCGGGGAATACTCCCTCTTTATTGAATAGAAAATTAGACAGAATACCTCTATACTTTGAATATTAGGTTGAATGGAGGTAACGAAACACTGCAAGACAGGTGGCATTATGGGACATGACTAATTTGAATCTTCTCATTAAAAGATAATGAGAACTTCCGAATAATTACACTTTCTTATTAAAACAATGGAAAATTTGAATAATGGAGTTTTGCGAACTTTAACATCAAATATCTCGGGAACGATGAACGATAGAAACGTTCCGTTTTCTGCGTGGCGAAGAATAACCATTCCTCTCTCAGGAGACACTGGATTTGGAAGGATAACCATTCCTCTCTCAGGAGACACTGGAAGGATGTCCAGAAACATCCCGTGACCCAAAAACACGGCACAAACTATGACCTCAAATAGGCAGACGGCCAGAAACCGGGACCTGCCTCCACAGGGCCTTGGCTTTAGCAGGCTGGGGAAACCTTGCGGTGTTAACGAGCAGTCTGCCTCGGTAGGTAGCCAGCCCCCCTGGCCCCACTTGGACAGCACGCACGCACGCAGGTGGGTGGTCTGAGGCCAACAGACCCTAAATGGGGCCCAGTCGGCCGATAACTTTTTTTCTGAAGGTGGTAGAGACTCGGAACCAGCCTCCGCCTGGGGGTTTTTGAGCATGCCCTTTCCAACGGCACCAACCCCGACTAAAGAAAAGGGTTCTTCTGGCCAATAAAAAAAAGACAAAGAACAACTGATAAAGACTAGCGAGTCACCAAAAAACCCAATTGGACGGGGTTAGCATCACTCACACACCAGTTGAGCATTAGAAAGAATGCCATTATCAAACCAAGGACAATAAAAAAAGACAAAGAACAACTGATAAAGACTAGCGAGTCACCAAAAAACCCAACCGGACAGGGTTAGTACCATTCACGCACCAGTTGGACTCGTGCTACACGTACGGATTCGAACGGCCAAAAAAAC